>NW_027465332.1:0-30957 GCF_043290135.1 Rhipicephalus microplus | reverse complement strand
TTTTTAACGGAATCCACCCCCCTTCCTCCTGCTTTCACTTGGCCGGTACTAATAGTATGGTAACAAAACTTCTATCAAATGTGCTGAGTTAGGTATGTTTGTACTACATCAGTTATGATTGAAGCTGGCTTGATGCGTCAAATTAGGTAAACTTACGTGTTCCACAATAAATGGGGTTTCGGTATATATTCTTTCGAAAGCAACACGAGAGAATTTAACGTAAGTCGCAGTTTATAAAAACAGCCCACAAGAAATATTACAATTCGGCTTCTCTCAGCAGTAAAAAAAAATATTAAAGTCGTTTACTGATGGCGACCACCAAAACTCAGTTTTCTACCAAATATTATATTACTTGAAGTCCGTGACATTCTCGGAATAAATGGCGACGAATTACCTATTTTAGCGAACACTTGGATGGTAAAGATAAACGACAAGTACGTCAAAGGACTCCAGCGTTTATTCTGTTTATAGCTCAAAATACCGACTCACAAAGATGCCAAATAAGAGAAAGGCGAAAATTCAAGACGAGCATCTTTTTATTCTTTATGTAATTTTTCTGGAAGCGAGCATATTATCTGTACCCGTTTCCTCTTTTGTACCAAAATTTTTTCATTACTTCTCTTAACTTTTTGAGCTTACAGCGTTCAAACGAGCGCCACCTTCCACATACATTTATTCCGCCCATGTAATCACTGGCAGCTCAAGCATCTTTGACATTAGGCTGAGCTTGTTAGGTTTCAAATGCATCCTAGAAATATGCAGATTGATAGAACTGATAACTGCTCTCATGCTATCACTGCATCTATTGAAGAACGGTAGGTTCCACACTGAATCAAGAAAAAAAAAAACGTTATCAAATATTGCTATTGAATATATTAAGGTTCTATTTATTGGACGAGCTTTACTTCTTTAAACAAATTACGCCCCGCTTTCCACACATGCAGAGGAAAGTTGGTGTCTGTGGAAATGGTAAACATTCTTGATCTTTGTAGGCGTTTATTTAAATAATCAAGTGCTGTCAGAAAAGACATAACGTTAGCGGGAAAGGGCACTGTTCAGACGATATTTAAGCTATGCGAAACATTTGCCCACTAAACATCACTTTGATCCTGCAGAAATCATTAAAAAGTATACTTACAAGTGACGAATCACACTTTAGGACTCATCGCTAGAAAAATAAAACGATGTGAAGTCCTCAACCGCACAAAACCGAACCGCACTTATGAGGGTGTACCGATAAACTAAAGCCTCATAGCTCAGTTTTCCAAGCACACGCACATGCACGAAAATAGAACCGGCGTTAGGCGTTTGTAATCGTATTCCTTGAAATCCGAATGCCACAGGCCCTTGTACGCACCCGTAGAAACACCTCAATTCAGAATTCAAAAAAAAAGAAAATAAACATACAGGTGACTATAATATCAAAAAAGAAAAAAAAGCTGAAGGTCGTTTTCTTTTTTTTTTCCTTGTTGTCTAAGAACGAAGAAAATACTGAGTAGCAAGCATTTACCATAACTCGTTTGGACAGGCGCTGAAGTCCAGTAGCTGTCTCTCTTAAATCTTATTTTCCTAAGGGATTAGATTAAGACACACGAGGTGTGCAAGAAAGCGAGAGTGTTCACATGCGAGTGTTCGTTCACTGAGCGGGCCTGAATGTCCGCAAGCGTCGGAAAGCGACGAGCCATCAAGTAAATTGCCGTTGTATGGTAAGTGCTGTGCCTGCGGCAGTTTCTGTTGCTTGTATACGCGATTCGCACAAAAGAAGCCGGCAGCGTCAGCATTCTCAAACGCACTAAAGGTAGAGGCTTGGTCGCTGTGATGAAAGGGAAGAAGTCGAAGATAAGCTGGCGTTGCACGCATTTTCAGCTAAGAATTTCGGGGCTGACGGCAGTGCTATAGACATAAATTGGAGCAAATTGATTAAACTTCGCCTTGAATCTCATATTTTCTTGTCAAGGAAATATTTTGCAATGGCTGAAGCTGTCCAGCAACGCTTGCTGTAGATCTTACAATCCCAAAGGGAACCTTAAACACGGCCAATCTTGGGCTCGACAAAGCTTAGCACGTACGTGTACATATGCACAAGTCATGAACTGTAGGTCACTGATATGAGAAATGTCTTGTTTTCCCCTTGTTTTCCTGAGACCTTTTAGCAGGCAGAGTAGGTGATGGGATAATAAATGAAAACATCGGAGCGCCATTTCGCCAGTGCCTTTTTGCCGAACCATCTTGCCTCGCAATTTTGCCGGTATGCACGTACTAAGTCTTAGAATGTTTCACTTGATATAGTTGTGGTAAACAAGAAATACTTTTATATTTTGTTAAGCGCGAGAAGGTGAACAAGGGCTCGGTTAAAACCAAACGAAGTTTGAAAGCGAGTAGCTGACAGCAAAATTAAAAAAAAAAATGACGTGAAGAGGTAGGTCCTCTTCACATCAATTTAGTGCATCTTGCCAGCAAGCCGCGGGGCATGCTGGCAACAGTGCACTAAATTACGCACAGTTTACTGTTAGTGCAGCTATCACGACCAGTTTTCTATGGCCCTAAGCCAAGCGATTTTTTTACTCTATTTTATTGTGATAAACATTGGTGTGGTGAATATTTTTGTATTTTTAATTGTGAGAACGTAGTGATAGCTTAGCTAAACTGAAATTATATTTGCCTACTTTTCTGGCTCCAAAACGAAATAGCGGCAGCCGGTTGGCTACTTCACTTTGGCGACGAAATCCTGAACCTTTTCCTTTGCGACACCGACCTCCAATACAACACTTTCTACGTCCTCGGAAACGGCACCCATTGCATCTTCTGGCTGTACCTTGGTTAATTTTCTAGCACTTTTTTCTCTTCGAGGATCTCGCAACCCTGATTGATAAGCTGTGCATGCATTGCTGAGCCTTAGGTACTTAATAGGGAGCTTACTAACTGCTGCTGTTCACCCTTGAAACAGCGCACACACTCTGTCCTACTGTGTTTGAATAACTTTGTAATGTTACTGAGGGTAACAGCGCAAAAAACGGGACGGAGAAAGAATAAACACACGACACAAGCGTGATGTTACAGTCAGCGCAGCGTCCCCTAAACTCGGAAAGTTATTCAAAGTGCCTTACTCATAAATAATAATTCCAGGAATGAAATGTTTAGCAAATATTCCTTTAGCTTGGTAAAATCCAAAGCAAGGACTCCGGCCTCTTAATGCAATTTAATACAAACTACTCACTGATGCGTCAGAAGAAATGAAAACAGAGCGTAATCAAGCTACAAATGTTTGCACATATTTCTCATTGAATGAATGAATAAACTTTCGTTAAAGCCCACCAGTTTTCACTTGGCGACGTGGGAGAAAAAGGAATTAACCCTTGTTCCTTCCCATTCTCCGTCGATTACGATGGTGGTGCCTCAGGTGACTGCTCGAAGTCCTTGACCTTGGCGGCATATTCAGCTTGCCGGACGGCCCAAAGCTGGTCAGCCAGCTCATCGCTGGTGAGCACCGGTTCCCAGTGGCAGCGCAGCTGACACTGTCGATCGGCAACAGTGGCCGCAGCCGCAGTGGAGTTCAATTTTTTTTTACTTCTTAGTGAGGTAAAAATTTATCACCGAAAGCGGACACTTTTCCCGGTAACGTCATGTGGCTGTATTTTCAAGCAAGACTGATAGTTGGGCTAGTTGGTGATACATTATGGTCGGTAACAGCGCACAAATTTACGTGATGAAGAGAAGCCAAAAAAAAGTTGAGGACAGCGCAAAGAACCTCATGCAGGAGATGAACCTAGAAAGTCTGTCTAGAAGTGTAGCGAAAGCTCAGGCGTTGCAACTGAAACTTTTCTTATCGAAAAATCCCCCATAGACTGGAGCAGCTTTTTCGCACTATTGTTTCTGAAAGAAGCACATGGCAATTGATCGTTTCAGCCTTTATGAAGAAGCCACTAGAAAAACTAGAAGTGCAGGATTCATACATAATAAAAACAACTCGCAGGTAATCGTTGAATAATTATGCTGTGCAAAGTTTGACGGATGTGCGGCATTCGGTGTAAACGTAGTAGATATATATTATTCCCTTCCACAGCGGGAGCTAATGAAATGTGTGAAAGAATGCATTACGGAGGACAACAAGAAGGAGAATTTCCAGAAAAATTGTGGTTTGAAGGTGGAAACGTTTTTAGAGTTATTGATGTTCTATTTGCAATTAACCTTCATTGTTTGGAAAAGGAAAACGATGCTTCAAAAAGCGGGGTCTGTATTGGGTCTAAGGCAGCACCAGTTCTTAGCGACATCTTTCTCAAGAAGCTGATTCAAGACTAGAAAAGAAGTTGGAGGGGAAGGTGGTCCGTGTCGATCGTCACGTGAATGATTAGCTAATAGCAGTGCCCCAAAATGAGAAGCTTATAAATGTTGAAAAGGTCCTGAGATCTTTCAAAAACTGGGATGGGTCTGGAATTCACCAGCGAAATGCCTTCACAGCATGTCTTACAGTTCCTAGACATGAAGATAACTTGCTAACCAGCACCCTTGTTGGGCGTATAACCCAACAACAGTAGAAACATTGCTTAATTACAAGTCTGGTCATTATAAATTGGCACCGTATCTGCATTTTTCACCGCAAATGTCGTCAAAAGACGATAGTCGCGTTTGAGAGAGTGAAGAGAACGCCTACTTGATGTTCTGCGTGATAAAATAGGTGAATTTTATTCTGGCGGCGCTGCGTTAGAGTGCCTCGGAGTGCAGCGGAGGCGAACGAGCACATCAAGTCACGTTAGACACGAGCGCTATCTGGCACTTATATTCGAAAACGAAGGAAAGCGTGTGGTGTCCTGTCTCGGAGGTGATAAGGTATAGAGCGCAAAGCGACGGGCAGGTGCCACCACCGTGTCGTCTAAGCAAAGCATTGGAAACGCCTTTTTGAGCATCACGTTGCATTGTCAGCGAAGCGTGATAAATGCTACGGTCTTTGGAATTACTTATGTATGCCTTCCCTAGTATAAAGCCACACATTGAAAACACTGACGTGTTGTTTATGGTGCATCAGATATGCGCAATAATTGCTTTTATATTTAACAATCGCACAAGTATGAACGCTGAAACTTGAGCAATATTGGTGGGCGCTGCAGATGGGGTTGGCCGGTTGGGGTATCGTTTGGTGCCGTTTGGGATATTGTTACGGCTGACAAACAAAAAAATGTACAGACAGACAGACAGACAGACCAAAACTTCTGCTTCAAAGGTCCCCGAGAAAGGCTGTCATCTTTAATAGTGAAGAAGAGCATCACTACGTCTAGCCTTGGGGCTGCGATTCAGAAACCGTGCAGGCACCAGGTGGAACAAAGCTTCTATTAACAGGTGTGTCGCCTTCGGTCAGCCGGCTTCCGACGCCTGTTATCACTTCTGTTTGCGAAGGTCCCATACATCAGATCAAGAAAGGGGAAAAAAGTGTTCATGAACAAGCGAGGTAAAAAAAAATTGCCCGCAGCTTCCCTCGGGGGAACACTGAGGAGGATGTGGACCATATAATTGGTTAACGGGGTGTTAAAGTGCGACTTACTTGGGTCGATGGCTAAATTGGTTAACGTGGTTGTGAAATGGGGTGTTAAATTGCGACTTACTTGGGGTCGATGGCTAAATTGGTTAACGTGGTTGTAGGAGGGGGTGTTAAATGAGTGAACACGTACACACGTATGCGAAAGGGCGGCGCTGGTCGAAGGGACGTCGATCATTGTGTTTGTGGATTCGTTGGAATTCATTTCACCGCGACCTTGGACGTCGACGCGCCGTACAAACAACCGACGAGCGGCAACTGAGCGAGCGAGCGCCGACCTTGAGTATATATACAGCACGACGGCGTATGCACTGTCAGCTGTTGAATGTTCTCGAAGCGCGACGCCACATGCGCGTCCACTGGAGAATCAGGAGAATTGTAGATGTCGAACGCGGTGTGTAGAGGAGGAAGGGTGCACAGATGGTGGAGGAGTGAAGCGCGCGCGGTGTGTAGAGGAGGAAGGGATGCACAGATGGTGGAAGAGTGGCGACGGCGCGACGGCGCATGCGCGCGCGTCAGCTGTCGAATGTTCGAGAGCGGTGCGGACGGCGCACTACAAGGCGCGAGTATAAGATGCCTCCGCATCTAAAAAATGTGCCACCATGCCCTACAAGTATAAATTAGCCATGTACTCAAAAGTGTGGCATCGCTATACATAGGTATTATTCTCAACAAGAAACAAATTAGGAACATTGTGCCCTATGGTGAACAAAAAGCATGATATAAAGAGATGCAGCTATAATAAGTACGGTGTAAAGCACAGGGACACTTCACTACTCTGTGTACTGGAGGTAGTGTACAAAATTATCTTAACATGTATTGATTGATTTGTGTGGTTTAAGTTCTAAAACCACCATATGATTATTAGAGACGCCGCTGTGGGGTGCTCCCAGAAACTTCGACCACCTGTGGTTCTTTAACGTTCACCCAAATCTGAGTACACGGGCTTACAACATTTCCGCCTCTATCGGAAATGCAGCCACCACAGCCGGGATTTGATCCCGCGACCTGTGCGCCAGCAGCTTCTCTTAACATGTAAAAAAGTATATATCGGGCAAACAGGGCGTTGTCTCTATGTACGGCTAAAAGAACACTCTGGAAACTTCAAGACATGCACGTATGCAATTCTGCCCTCGCACTGCCACACGTGTGGATGCACGCTTTCTTTTTTTTTTTCAATTACATGACAGTGCTCTTCAAACATAGTGATCAGGTGACAAAAGAACTTGTGGAAGCATTCTATATCAAAAAAGAAGGGAAGTCCTGCGTTAGTCAAACATTGGTATCTTGACACGAAAAAGAAGAAATACTAATCAGTAGCATGTTTGTTTGAATTGATTTTTGACTCACTTGTGCAGATACCCGCCGCGTAAAATTGTTAATGACATCGACATGGTCTTTCGCTGGCCCCTCTGCACATGTTCTGTATGTTTATCTGATGTGTTCAGGTAATTTGTATATATTACAATAAATCTTCGATGAATAGTTAGCGCTTGTTTGCTTCCCTTCTTTTCGTCCCGCGTGTTTGCGCGCTGTTACCGTCCATAATTGTGTTCTCACTCCATTTTCTAGTATTTATTATGAGACTCCCCAACCAACGTGCTCATTTTCAGACTCCCCTTCCACCCTCATTAAATAAAAATCGCAATGTTTCACGGTGGAAGACCGATTGCGATAAGCACACCCCCTCCCCTCTTTCGCTTGACCAAAGAAGCTGAATCGACTACCTTATGGATGCCTAAAGACTACTCCAATTGAAGCCATCGATCCAAATATAGTTTTACTCCTCATCTTAAAGTCTTGTATACTACGCCATCTTTGACTTGCTTCATCTATATCGTCCCTCCAATTCTCTGCCGAGTTAGTCTCGTAGCTATTGCGTTTTTTTATTTGAACGTAGCAGACAGTGAACATTTTTATACGCTACTTTTTTTTTGTTAGTAACGTATATGTTGCATATGTCTAAAGATTACGGCAGAAATAAAAGTACACAAAGGAAAATGATACAAAAAGAAATGAAGAAGCGAGGAAAAACATCAATCCTGGGATTGTTTGCTTTCATGGGTCCTATGTTTAATGAAGCGTGAACCCAAATCGAGAAGTTTCCGACCAGATTGCATGCCACTTTCTCCATCAAGTCCTGTCATAGCAACGGAGTAGGTTTCCCGCATGAACTACGCCAATGCGATCTTCCTAATGATCCTCACTGCATTGACTCGTCTGTTCCCCTGGCCTCTAGAACTAGTGGGCCGCACATTTCCTGCGTGCAAATAATAAGGACTCCTTATTTGCAGCTTGCCCTCTACGCATCTATTTCCTTCCAAGGTCGAGTCTTATAGGCTGCTGTTCACAGCAACTACCTATATATTTTATTATCAGTGTAAGTCTGAGCCGTCATATCATTTAAAATATGACTTAGACATCCTCAATTCACACTGTAAAGCTTGAGTTAAGGTAACTGCATAGTAATAAAAGTTGGGGGATAGCTGAGCTTTCCCTTTGAGAGTCGAACGCGATTGCAATATTCTGTCTTTAAAGCGTACTTCAATAACTTAGTGCATTCTTTTTATTAGTTGTTGTTACTCTAGAAATTTTATTTATTTATTTATTTATTTATTTATTTATCAGAGTACCCTCGGCGCCACAAAGCATTATAGAGGGTGGTTACACAATACATAATTGATAATAAAAACATAATTACAGGTTTTGTAACAGGACAGAAAAAAATAACCATGTAACAAGCATTGGACTCCAAAGTCAAGCATTAATGATGACAACAAAATTATAGGGCACATAACAGCATAACAAGGAGAAGAAGGCAGAGTTAGAGGTGATGATAGCAACAACATTAGTAAGAGGATTCCATTGCGAAATTGTGAGGGGGGGGGGGAAATGTGTTCCTAAACGACTGAGTTCTGCACTTGTATTCTCTAACTTAGTTAGATTGGTCAAGTCGTGTTTAGATGTAAAGTGGTCGAAATGTGTACCTATCTCTGTTTATACCTATTTTAGAATGAAATGATTTATGAAATGTTTTTAATCTTAATTTGTCCTCCGTTTTTCCAGAGTTTCTCACCGTAAACTCTCTTTCGCAAGGGATACGTTAAAGTGCCATCTATAATTATAGACACCAAACCTTACGGCTAAATTTTGTACCCTTTGTGTCTTGGTGTCCTGTTTTAACCATGGATCCCAAGCTGTGCAAGCATACTCGATTACAGAACAGACGTTTATTTGATACAGTAGTTGTTTTGTTTCTATCGGAAAGGGTGTTGCGTTCCTACGTATTCTCTCATTGATGTAATGTCGTTGCCATTTAGGTTTTAATTACACTCGTTAGTTATCGGATTCCTTGTAAATGACATCTTTACCATCTTATCATAATATATGACCATTTTTCAAACGTCACATCCATAAACAACCTGTCCAAATTGTCTTGCAATGAAGCACAATCGTTTGTACCATGAATGATTATGTACAACACGGAATCATCTTCGAATAATTGCACAGAAGACGAGAGACCATGACTGATATCATTTTAAAAATTAAAAACAACTAAGGGCCAAGAACAGAGCCTTGCACAACTTCATATGTCAGATACAACCTCGTGAGAGCTTGTGTTAACAATAACCCTCCGACTACGTGCACCTAGGTAATGTTTATCCAAGTAATAAATGACGTGTTTTTGTTATACAATTCTAGTTTTTCAATCAACCGGGAGTGGCGCACGAGATCAAAAGCTTTCTTGAAACCTAAGGAGACCACGTCTACTACAAGTTTGTTATCAAGAGCGCTTGATATTTCGTGCCCAGTTCTGTTAGTTGCGTCACACAAGAGTGACGCAACTAACAGAACTAATTGTATACTACTGCAATGTAATCGATAAAGTGGAAAGTGGCTTGTGTGAGTGAAGCTTTCACACAACATGCCCCAATAACACGGAATTAAGCCATATATTGCAGCATTCCGTGCAAAGTGTAGCAAAATTTAGAGAACAAACGGTTGTGCGCGCGAATTTTTTTCGAACTTTCATTACATCCACTGCGTGGTCTTCAAAGAATACGCGTAGTAACGAGTGTACCTTTACAAATATGTGGCCGGCTTCAAGCCACAAAGTCACGTGTTCACATTGTGATAATCGCGTGTTATGACGGCCGATAACAATGCACGCTTATACCACACAATGTTACTGTTATATTACATGCTGTATTAGGAAGCCTGCATACTGAACTCGTGTGTTTGTAAAACGTGAACGTAATTTTCCCTGCATGGCAAACAGAAATATTATGGGCCACCTCCCGAAGAGAAACCTGATGGGTTCCGCAGCAACAGCAATGTACACGGCGTTGACCTGATTGAAACAGGAGTCAACGCGGGTGTGGGAAGAACGGCTTGAAGGGAAACTAAATGTAGCGTTTACTCGAGCAAACTTTTGTTTGAAAGGCGAAGACACGGGAGGCGGGTTGGGTTTCGTGTAAGTTTCATCGCAGATAAACGAACCGAAATAGCGTTTCCACACGACGTGTGGTCGATAGTTGCGGGCGGCCGAGAGGGTGACGTGAGTGAGAAGTGTGTTGCGAGTGGGCGGTGGAGCCGGCAGCCATGGGCGCTGCGGCGAGCGTGTTGTGGGGGACGGAGAGAATACCTGCCAGGGAAGCTTTCGAGGAAAGCGTGACGTCAACATACAGCTGCGGCGTAACCTACTTGGCACCGCTCCAAACACCTACGCTCAAGGCCACGTTGGGACGCATTCATACGGACACACATACATACGGCGTTACAAATGTGAGTGAATGAGCTGCTTCGCATCTAAAAAAGTTTTCTTAACAGCATTTCTAAAAAGACTCCTGGCTGTGGGGTAGAACACCTGCTTGTTACGTGAAGGGTCTGAGTTCGTTTCTCACTCAGACCTCGAAATTGTTAATGTTTTTTTTTTCATTTATCTCTATTTTTTGGTTTAGCTCAAAATGATTTTTCGCTTACAACCAACGACGCCGGCACCGGCACCATCTCTGGTACCGATGCCGGAATTTCTGTTAAACGAGCTCTCACCCGTTATCGCGTCATATTAGGGGCGAAGCTCCTTAAGGCGTGGGTCTGTACATCCTCCGATGTACGTAGCCACCAGTGGCACATACCCGCTCTAGAGCGAGTATGTGCCACAGGGGATGCGAGTTGGGAGATGTCGGTACTTCAAGTGTTCACTAAATGGACGCGCAGACGGACGGACAGACGGACTAGCAGACGGATGGACGGATGGATCGATGCGCGGAGCAGGTATGTGCCACAGGGGATGCGAAATGCGAGAAGGCGGCACTTCGAGTGTTCACTATAGATGGACGCACAAACGGACGGACAGGCAGACGAGAAGACGGATGGACTGATAGACGGACGCGCGGACGTAAGGACGGATAGACGCACGAACGGATGGACAGACAGATGGATGGACTTACGGACGAACGCATGGACAGACGGATGGACGCATGGATGGACGCATGGATGGACGCATGGATGGACGCATGGATGGACGCATAGATGGTCGCGCGGACGGACGGAAGCACGGAAGGGCTGACGGATGCTTCGCCCCACTCATCATAATTCACTCCGTGGATATGCTTGATTTTTTCATGTATCTGTTTAGCCGATCATATCATGATTGAAAATGAACAAGATGCACACTTCAAAAAACCCATAACGTAGTTTTATCTCCCGCAAATAAAATAATGCGCTCTTTTGCCGCTTTACAGCGATGTTTAAAAAAAACACAGGCATTCCAGGCTGCTTAACCATGCCTGCACACACTTCACGCGTAGTGTGCGTTGTTGCGAAGGACGGGCCTATCCCGCCGCTGACCTCCACTGTTGAGAACGACGGACCGATCCCACCGAAGCCACCACTGTTGCGAAAGACGGCGACGCCAACACGGCCCCGGAGGCGCCACTGCTTTCAACTCCGCCGGGAAGGTCACCAGCCGTTTGGTAGCGTATGTTTATCAGCTCGCGACTGCTTCTGCGCAGAGCTGATAAGACGAGCGGACGAGACGACGGTGAGTTAAACAAGGTTTATGTACAGCATATTTACAGAGGCGTTACAATTTCGGCACTGGGGCCGGCAGAGACTCGAAGAGCCGAGCTCCTCTCTCTAACACATAGGTCAGCCTTTCGCCTAAAACCGCTGACTCAAACACATGTCGGCCCTCCGACACGGGGACTCCTCTCTTAGGACCTCCGATCGCGACGCGCCGCAGGGCTTCTTTTATTTACACCGGGTCCAACCAAAGTGTCCAATCAGAAAGCGCCGCGGGTCGTCCGGGCAGATTCCGCCAATGGGGGCCGCCGCGCCATGCGTCAGACCACCTGACACGAGGACGCCGGCTCGCTGTCACGTGCGCAACTGACTCACTGCACGTGGGCCAGAGGAGCGCCGCGCGTGTTCACGCCGTCGAGGTGATCGCGCCAGGCAGACTGCGGGCTGGCCTTGACCCAGATTGCCTTTTTCAGAGGCACGGTCGTTTGACGAGGACTCGCTGGCATAACAGCACCCCCGCCGCCAGACAATGCACCGGAAAGACGAGCTGCTTCCACGGGGCTCGGATGTCAGGTGCGCTCGTTCGCCAGGTCCCTCCTGGTTCGCCTCCAGGGCCATGGAGAATACAGCTCCAAACTGTTCCGGGAACACATCCCAATTTTGACGACGGATCCCAGCTCCACTGGCTTGTCGCCACAACTTGTCGACCAGCTTCACTCGTCTCTTCTGACCATCTTCGGTTTCAGCACTTGTCGATGGTCTGCAACTTGCTAAGAACGGTTCGACAACAGACAACACACGACACACGCAAGTGCCTTCGGTCACCCGACAGAACACCAGACAAAGTATAATACAACATATACCTATCTACGTGTTTATCGGAATTTTGTTCCCTCTACATCAAGAGGCACATGTGGGACAAAAGACTCTTAAAATGACAACTCAATTTTTTTTCCCACGTACAACAACGTAACGAATTAGAATACCACAAAGTTGGCCCCTTGAGATCACTCTGAACGAGAGCGCTCAGCCCAGGTCGTGATGAGGTAAAAATTTTGCCCCGAATCGCCAGCGAGAAACCGAAAGGTTGAGAAGTTACTAGCTGGAACTCACTGCTCAATGCACCTGCATTAACGTTTACTTTTCCTTTATTTTTTTTTGATAGCGAACGTCAAAGTTGCGCTGTGGAGCAACATGCTCCACTTCAGTAACCGGCCACTTTTAGGCGACGGTACCTATGCGGCACCAAGAGCGGCTCACAGTTTCGACGTTGCACAGGGGAACAACGATACGGCTTGCTACTGATTGACTCCTCACCACTTAGCTCGATATCGTGTTCGATCACCGTCGTGTCTCCGGGACGGTCCGACAACACATACCCAAACTCGGAAACAATCTTTCTCAGGTCCTCTTTCTCAGGTCCTCCTTCACTTAAGCTAGGCTCTAGGTTTATCTGCTCCCGGATTACTTTCGATCCCCCTTCGATCACCTCACTAGAACTCAAATTTTCTGCTTCCTCTTCCTCTGAAGCCTTCAACAGCTGATTTACGACCGCTTGATGTTGAACGCATGGTTTCATCAAGTTGTAAATTTTGTCCGGCCGCCTTCCTAATTTCACTTCATAATTTGTATCGCAAGGCTTCGATAATACTTTGGCGGGCCCTTCCCAATCAACCTCAAGCTTGTTCCTTTTGGGTGGCTGCAGCCGCATTACCTGATTATCAACTTCAAAAGCGCGCTTCTTCCCCGATTTCTCGTAGTGCTCCTTCGACAGCACTTTTGCCGCGTTTTTCTGGCTTTCCACGAGCGCTTCAATTTGGCTTTCCACTAGCGCTTCAATCGAGAGACCCTCACTCTGCCCTCGAATGAGCGTCTCTCGACCAACTCTCGGCAGCTCGCTCCAACTTTCCGCTACAGGCGAGAGCGTTGCATCCCTCTCGCTCTGACTCAAAGGCGCCACGTCGTCTCCCCCAGCGCATACCGCGCCGGCCGCTCCCGCGACGGGCCGCTCGCGTGACTGCTCACATGACTCATGCGGAAAATTTCCTTTCTGGGGTTCCGTCGACCCGCCGACAAGGTCACTTGAGAGTTCACCGCATGGAACCAAGTCAAGCTTCCGCGAAAGCTTTCGCGCTTGCGATCGCGTGGGAGCCATGCACGCTAAGTTGGGGAAGAACGATTTGCCCTGCTCCTTGGGAAGCTGCTCCGAGTTGTTGGAGAAAAGATAAGAAAAACGACCATTCAGCGCGGCAGACACAGCCGCTTCGGTGCAAAGCTTACCGAACGGGCCTTCAATGACAACGGTGGCGATTGGTAAGCGAACACTCTGCTCCTCGGCGACTTGCCTGATCCACGCGCATTCTCCTGTGAAGTCATCCGGAGACACCAATGAAGGATGGACAACGTCCATGGTTGCCGCTGAGTCTCTAAGTGCTTGGCACGTTTTCTCATTGACCCTAATTTCTTGGAGATACGGCTCCAGCAACCGCATGTTTTTTTCTGATTCTCGGATCGTTGCGAAGGCAAACTTTTCCTGACAGTTTCTCGCGATGTGCCCTTCCTTTTTACAGTTGTAGCAGATTAGCGGCTTCCGTTTGTTTTCCGATTCAAATGCCAGTGTGGTAGAAACCTCACTCAATTTCTCCGCTTCTGTTTGCCCTTCCCCTACACTGTCCTTCGTAAGAGACGGGTCCTTCCTGAAATTACGGTGCGGAGCGGGTCTCCGTTGATCAGGTTTCTTTGAAAAGCCCTCTTTTCTCTCACCCTTTTCAACGCGCACTGCCCTGCTGTGCAACTTTCGGCGAGTATAATACTCCTCAGCTAACTCTGCTGCCTTGTTTAGCTTTACTTCACCAAGTCTGTCCTGCAGCCAAAGCCTGACATTATCCTCGATGCAGCGGTAGAATTGCTCTAATGCAACGCATTCCACCACTTTATCGCGGTCGTCATAAACACCTTCGCCCTTGAGCCATTCAATCAAATCGGCTTTAAGACGAAACGCGAAGTCAACGTGTGACTCATTCCCCTTTTCAGCATACCGGAACCTTTGCCTGAAAGCCTCGGGTGACAACTTGTAACGTCTCAAGAGCACTTCCTTAACCTCGTCATAGCTCTCAAACGCTTCCCTAGACAAGCAAGTTAATGCGTCGGACACTTCGCCGGGAAGAAGAGCTAACAGGTTCTGCGCCCAAAGAGACCGCTCCAAAGCGTTTCGCTCACAGACGTGTTCAAACTTGACGAGATACTTCGCCATGTCCTCGCCTACAACGAACGGTGGCAGTTGATCCCGAATTCTAATACCGCTGACCTGAATCGTCGGAGAAGCTGCGCTAGGCGCCTGCGAACACTGTAGGATTGCCAATTCTATTCGTTTCATCTCGAGGCGCTCCTGTCTCTCGGCCTCCTCGCGCTCGCGACGTTCGCGCCTTTCAGCTTCTTCACGTTCGCGAGCTTCTCGCCTTTCAGCCTCTTCACGTTCGCGAGCTTCTCGCCTTTCTTCACGTTCGCGAGCTTCGCGCCTTTCAGCCTCTTCACGAGCTTCTCGCCTTTCAGCCTCCTCACGTTCGTGAGCTTCTACTTCTCGCCTTTCAGCCTCCTCACGGCGTGCTTTAATATCCACCCAGGCCTCATCGACTTCCTCAGCCGACACTCCCTCATCCTTCATGATCTCAAGGATCGCTTGCTTTCGTTTCGCACGGCCCAAAGTAATGCCGAGTTCCTCACAAATTTCGATGAGTTCCTTCACTTTAAGGTTCTCCATCGTTCACACTAGCCTCTTGCTGTTTGCCCCTGTTAAGAATCTACTTGCCGTACCCACTATAAGCCTACTAGCAAGACGCGTAAGCAATTTTAACACTGCCGTGTTTACCCCCTCTGCATTAACTTTGGTTTCAAAGCGCTTCGACTTGGCTTGAAACGATCAAAGCTTACTTTAATGCTTCACACAGCCCTTCTCTAAACTACTACAACCTGAGCTAGAGTAGTCTGGTGAACTGAGGGGAAAACATCAGGCACTCACCGCATCGATGTCGCTGACGCCGGCCGATCCCGCAGCTGCCAACCACTGTTGCGAAGGACGGGCCTATCCCGCCGCTGACCTCCACTGTTGAGAACGACGGACCGATCCCACCGAAGCCACCACTGTTGCGAAAGACGGCGACGCCAACACGGCCCCGGAGGCGCCACTGCTTTCAACTCCGCCGGGAAGGTCACCAGCCGTTTGGTAGCGTATGTTTCTCAGCTCGCGACAGCTTCTGCGCAGAGCTGATAAGACGAGCGGACGAGACGACGGTGAGTTAAACAAGGTTTATGTACAGCATATACACAGAGGCGTTACAAATTCGGCACTGGGGCCGGCAGAGACTCGAAGAGCCGAGCTCCTCTCTCTAACACATAGGTCAGCCTTTCGCCTAAAACCGCTGACTCAAACACATGTCGGCCCTCCGACACGGGGACTCCTCTCTTAGGACCTCCGATCGCGACGCGCCGCAGGGCTTCTTTTATTTACACCGGGTCCAACCAAAGTGTCCAATCAGAAGCGCCGCGGGTCGTCCGGGCAGATTCCGCCAATGGGGGCCGCCGCGCCATGCGTCAGACCACCTGACACGAGGACGCCGGCTCGCTGTCACGTGCGCAACTGACTCACTGCACGTGGGCCAGAGGAGCGCCGCGCGTGTTCACGCCGTCGAGGTGATCGCGCCAGGCAGACTGCGGGCTGGCCTTGACCCAGATTGCCTTTTTCAGAGGCACGGTCGTTTGACGAGGACTCGCTGGCATAACAGCGTGCGTAAATGTGTATGTATGTGCAATGCATGCGTGTATACGTGTGTGGCTCGATGCACGCTCGTTTCAGTGCTATCTCAGTTTTATGGACTTCTATTAGTAAATGCATTTCGTATGTTCAGGTACCTTCACACATCCACATTTTTTAGCCCGGAATAAAAGAATTTGTTATAGAAAGGTGTTTTATGCCGAGGTCTGCGTGCTTTTTGAGAGGCTCTACGAAGCGGTAACATCAGACGAATTTTCGCTGCGTTAAGTTGTGTTTATTATTGCCAAATTTCCGGAGAACGGCCAAAATCTTTTATTTTTCGGCAACAATTGCCTTAAAGAAGGCAGCTGAGAAAAGAATGACGATCTAGCACGACTGCCGCTTTAATAGGTCTAAGGAGAAAGCACGTGATGGGAAGCAATGATTTATACTCCGTCTGCGCGGCGTTCTTCATCTCAGACCTCTCACTTTTGCAAAATGAATGCAGTAATGTTTTTTTTTCGCGTAAGAAAATGCCAATTTGTTTTAAGGTATCACAATTCCCGGTGTTCGGTGTGTCTAGTGTTCTGGCTTTTTTTTTATGTAGCTATACATATTACGTTGAACACAGTCGTGTTTGAAGAGAACTCAATATAAAAGATAATTTGATTTGCCCGTGTTCGGAACTGTTGTGCTAGGCTGTACAACCAAGCAATAACTCCGCTTCGCTTGCAGGTAGTTCTTCAATTAAAAAAAAAAAGACTGACATTTATTGTATATAGGTTTCACCATCGCTGATAATGCTTTATTAAACGCTCTAAGGTCGGCGCGACAAGTGGCTTTCATCCACTCAGTGTCATCGGGTCAGAATTAAATTACTTTGTAATGAAGATGCACAGTTCTTCACCATGAGTTACTTTTCGATGCTTGTCCCGCCGCGGTGATCTAGTGGCTAAAGTACTCGCCTGCTGATTCGCAGTTCGCAGAATCAAAACCGGCTGCAGCGCCTTCATTTTCAATGGAGGCCAAAATGCTGTAGGCGGGTGTTTTCAGATTTGGGTGCACGTTAAAGAACCCCAGGTGGCTGAAATTTCTGAAGTCCTCCACTACGGCGCCTCTCATATGCATGTGGTGGTTTTGGGACGTTCAGTGTCACATATCAATCAGGCAAATCAAATCAAATTTTGATGCTTAAAAACATCAGTTTTGATGCTGTGATTTGTCACAATGATATACGTTAGCACATATAATAGCCCATTAAGTAGCCATATAATGTAGAAGCTATTTATGTGCTTTTGTAGGCACAAAGACGTACTAGGTACAGGCAAAGCATTCACGACTATACTTATCCCAGGCTTTGCCCGGGGTAACAGCAGCAATGACAGTTGCGTAGATAAACTTCAATAAAGAAAAATTTTATTCGAGACCACTAAGAGACCTGAGTTTCACTTGTCGTGATGGAGAAAAAGACAATCTACTGGCTAAATCTAGCTGTATTTTTTAAAGACGGTAGTCTTTCTTGGGGACCTTCGACGCAAACATTTTGTTCGTCTGTCTGTCTGTCTGTCTGTCTGTCTGTCTGTCTGTCTGTCTGTCTGTCTGTCTGTCTGTCTGTCTGTTTGTCTGTCTGTCTGTCTGTCTGTCTGCATATTTGTCTGTTTGTCCACCCTTAACGGTACCCTTAGCGGCACTAAACGATACACCAAACGGCCGACCAAATCCAAAGCGCCCACCAATCTCCCTCAGGATTCAGCGTTCATACTTGTATGGTTGTCAATTAAAAAAGGAATTATTGCGCATATCGGAGGCACCATAACAACACGTCAATATTTTGTATGTGTGCCTTTATACTAGAGAAGTCGCACATAAGTAGTTCTAAGGACCATAGCGTTAATCACTCTGCGCGCACAATGCAACGCAATGCTCGAAAAGTCAAGTGTTTCCAACGCATTGCTAAGGCTACATGGTGGTGACACCTGCCCGTCGACCTGCCTTCTACACCATATCACCTCCGAGACGGCGCGCACGCCGCGCGCTTCGTTTTCTAAAATAACTACCGTATAGCGCTCATGTTTCACGTGACTTGATGTGCCTTGATGACGTGACTTGATGTGCTCGTTCGCCTCCGCTGCACACCCGAGGCACTCTAACGCAGCGCCTCCAGAATACCATTCACCAATTTTCTGGCGCAGAACATCAAATAAACAATTTGTTCACTCTCTCCACACGCAAGAATATCGTCTTTCGACGACGTTCGCAGTGTAACGTGCAGATACAAAGCCATTTGTTTTTTTTATTAGCGCCGTCCTCTCTGTATGCTTCACGCACGACACAAATGTAGACAACACAGCGGAATGAAAAAAGACGCTTTGCCAAAGCGCTCAAAACTGGATCAAAATGCTCGTAAAATTGACATTTTGCGCTGGTGCCACGAAACAATGTGCCTAGGTATAAATAGCACTGCCAAAAAAAAAAACGTCAATACACTGATGTAGCTGCATGGCTACGTTCGTTACAAAGGTGAAATCGATAGACATCTGCTACTAGTCTGCCATAAAGCTTGTCGTGGCTCATTGAAGAAAGGCTGCTGTTTCTTCTTGAAAATCATTACTATATTGATTTCTCATTTGTCATTGATATAAAGAGAGACCTGTGGCAGAGTTAAGCATACGGCTTGGCCTGGCTGTGGCCCAAGCGCTACGAGCCAGATCGACGGAACTGTGTATATTGCAGTGTGTTGTCCGTAACGACGCCTTACCAGACCAATAAACTGCATTGTAACGCATGCAGGACAGCTTATGATCCGCAGGAAATTCGGCGCTCACGTTAAAGAACAGGTGTCAGTTTCATCGAAGTAGAACCCATGGTGCCTGCGCTGATGTGTGTATCATAAGCGAGTTTCACTAGCGTATCCCTACAGGTTTGATAAACCCGGTTCTGTTGCTTGCCGACTCATAATTATACGTACGAAGCGTTTAAAAACTCATGTGGGAGCGAATAGGCAGCAACCAACACTGATGTTAGACAACTAACAACACTACAACAGGTGCTAAACAAGTACCAGCTCAACTTTTGCTGTAATACGTTTATTTGCGATCTGTGCAGTGTGGTTGGTTGGTGAGGGTTGTTGCAGCGCGTTTGTCTGCGTTTATCTGATTCCGCGCTGTGTGGTGTGTGCCTTTATATTACCAACTATCAAGCTAGAGATAGTCAAAAGAAATGGAAAGGCAGGGAGGCTAACCAAACGAAGCTTGGTTGGCTCCCTACACAAGGGGGGCAAGGATATATAATCAATAAGACGGAGAGAATGATGAAAAAGAATGCTCGTGTGATATTTAGGCAAGACTACATTTCTGAATAATTACGTTCTTTTTTATGCTTTTTGAAATGAAAACAGCAAGCAATAAGATTATCTGTGGGCCTGCTCTGCTATAGAAATCGTGTGAGTGGAGACTACGCAGAAGCAGCATTATTTATCTCAGTAATGTATTCATAAGTGTTAAATGTGTTTTGTTCTTGCAGATTATGTTAATTTCAACCTTGTGGTGGTAATATTTTACTGAAAAAGTGCAGAAAGATCCAAAATGAAAATTTACATTACGCGTGCAGGGCACACTGTTCGATCATGACGCCCTACTGGTGGCGTATTCGCAAAAGCTACCAACGCTCTCCCTTTGCTTTGCTGGAAAGATGACACACTGCCCCATTCCAGCACACCGCACACTTGATTTACTCACGTAATTTGCAGCATGATCTCTTAATAGAGTTTGCTGCTCTGGTATATACATCACAAAAAAAAAAACACCCGTCTCACGGCCCTTACACAAAGGGGTAGTTCATGAGACATTCTTGCTAGTACCGTTTCGTCATAATTTTATTATCACAATTGTTTGTCGCTCATTTTCATTGCACACATTTTATGTGGCTCTTATAATTTTAACACCCTAAATGTTTTACCACCCTATAAGCCGCTGATACCAAAAAGCGCAAACAACGTTCCCGGCACCGACGGAGGTCTAGGAATATTGCTGCCGAATCTGGACCATCATAAAATACAACGGACCGAGACACATTGTATGTCCAAACCACCAGCAACGAGTACCACAGATTCTGTTTGGTTTTATTTGCTGTTATGAAATGAAAGTTAAATACAACAAAACAACGCGCGTTAACATAGAACAGAAGTTCTGCAAAGAGGTCGGAATCATGCAAAATAGAGTGGTTTTTTCACACTCATTCTATGCGTTCTAAACGCAACGTGCAACAATTAAATCAAATATTTGTTGCTCGCATAGCTTGAAAGCCATTCGGCGTTCCAGTGCTCATCAATATTCCACAAAAATATGTGGTATCACACAACAGGCGCGCTATATTCATGCAACGAGAACATGCATTACCGATGATGACAAATGCGTGTCAAAAATGAAAACAGCTTATGACTTGTCCCAAATTCTGGAACGTCCAATACTTACTGTTTCTTTGTTTAGTAGTTGCTTCATTTTGACCCTAATAGTCCATTTTCAGTGTGCGTTAAAACAAATAGAAGAATTGCGCTTCAAAAATGGCAAAAGAAGAGTGGTTCGTACAGTGTGGCCAATCCCCCTTGTGGGTATGAGCCAAGATCTTCTAGGTGACAAGACAAGACAAGAGTGGTTCAAAGTTCTGCTCACGACTCTTCTCTTTGTTGCTGTCTTGCCCTAAGCTTTCTATAAATGTTCTCTCTTGGTGTCTCGCTTGGCTGATTTCACGACGCGTTGTTTTATGCACGTCTACTGTGTTTTCGGTCCGCTTTTGGGTGTATTAAATGTCCTTTCTCTTTTCACTGTGATGATGTTGTAACTGTGCCCTTGAAATTGAATGCGCGCCTCGGAGCTTGCATACGAGGCCTTGTCCAAAGGCGTCGAGTGGCGCCTATGCGACAAGTAAGTTCACAGTTGTCGTGCCATTCACCCTGACTAACGTAAAATTTAGAGGAAGGCGAAGCGAACAGAAATGTGGCTCGCTTTGTGCTTGGCGAGTGAGAACATTGTGACGCCCTACATAAGATGATATTTGACGAATGTTTACGGGAATCTTGAATGCGAAGATCATTCCCATCGTGCGTGAGCCTCGGCATTTGAACTACACAGTGGGGCACAGCTACATCTCCTTGTTACTTCTCTTTGAGCTATTGTCAGCTACGCTTAATTCGCAATCACGCCTGAATCCTCAACTTCGATTTGGAGAATTTAATTTCTTTAATCAACAAGCCTCTTGCTGGCGCCGGTATTGTAACAAAAATTATATTTTAGTAATTATTATCATCCTTATCTTAGCGCAACACTTCAAGTTTTAAGCAAAATATTTTGGTGGACGAAGTAGCATGCATTGTAGCTCAGCTCAGTGGTACTGACATATGTTGCACCACTTCAATGTCCCTGACAGTTATTCCAAAGGCAATGGTTAATAAATTGACAAAATTGTTCGGTGCGCCCACAAATATATTATGAACTCACATAGTCTAGGTAAGTTCTGTTTGTGACACAGGAACCTGTATTGTAGAAAACTCTTTTGCAATTACTTGTGCAGAAAAATTAACCACCTTTTCTTTTGCAAGTTTGCAAGATGTAGTTGTCTTGTAAGTATTTACCTCTGCTCTATGTTGAACAGCTTTTTATTTTTATAACTATAAAAACAGTTGTTTGTATATAGGTAATATTTTATCGACCGCCTGATACGTATAGCAGTGCATGGGAGTCATTTTAACAAGCGCATATCAAAAAATCTATACCCTTCCCGGCAATCATTACATAGATGACGAATCTCACCAACAGATTCTAGTTGAAGGTAACAAAACACAAATTCACTAGTTCTAACATAGTTTTAAAATACGTGGAACCAAAAATAGACGGATGATTCAGTATACGATGCTTTATTATACATTTCTTTCGCTCGAATTCATGCACTTACCTAACGATTTCAAAGCTTGCGAAATTTAAGATATACAACTTTTGACCGATTTGTGCACACACGCAGCGGAATTTGCGCTAAAATGCGACTGGCTAGACGGAGGTGTAGCCAGAAATTTTCATCAGAAATGGGGGCAGGGGGAGGGTTGAACCAAATTTGATGTGTATTCTTGTGTGTGTTTCTTGTACCAATCTACACACCTGAAAGACGGAAAAAATTCGAGGGGCACGATCCCTTATCCACCTATACTCCGTTCCTACTGGGCTTGTGAGGCAAGACTTCCACCCGAAAGAAAAATCTCAGAACATGGATATGAAAGTTTCCTTTCAAGCGCTTATTTGTGTGCTGGCAACGCATGTACCACGTTTGAAACTCGGTTGGAACTGCTTTTGTAAAAATAGCTGCAAGAAGGTTTACCACACCGATACCTTTTGCTTCGCAGTTCTTTGTTGGGCATGATGGGCATTAAGGAGTGTGCGCTCCAGCTTTCAAAGAAAGGCATTGCTCAACAATAGATGACATTTTTGTTACACTTTATGCAGATTCAGCGCGTATAGTTGACAATGTCGTGGATACGTGAAGTCTCTCGGGTAGATAGTAAAGAAGAAAGAATTGGCTAGGCCGGCTTCAATTTTCGAGATGTATTTTTTATTCCCGAGAAAAGGATGAAGCGTATGCAGGAATAACAGCCCTTTGGAAGTAGGCACTCTTTTTTTTACGACTACATTTGATTGACTTCGTACTTTTGCTTGGATTACGCTTTTACCTCATTTGAAGACAGACGTAGTAAAGTCTGGATAAAGTAACGCCTGTAAGGAACGTCCCCAAGGAACTTGCTGCATTGGCTTGCTCGTTGAAAATGTTCCTTGCATTTCTCTTGCAAACTAAGTGGAGAGGTTGCGACAGTTAAATAGTTACATTTATAATTTACACTGCAGCGCTCTCATTTTCATCGTCTTCAATATATTTTCTTTATTCTAACCTATTTTCAAAAATCCTATTTGTTGTAGCGGGTTCAAGTGTGCCAAAGTCCTCCGTTGGTACATTTATGTTATTGTGCACTCCACTTGGTTCTCCTTTTAAAGGTCTAAGAAATATATCGAAGTTAGCAAGAAAGAACGACTTATATTCGTTTTTCTTGTGCTATCACGGGCTTCTCGTCATACGTAGGTACTTGATTATTTTGATATGCTAAATTATTTAACACCTATATAGTAAGTGAACGACTATATAGGATATAGTAACGAGTTCTCAGCAAGCAACATGTCACCTAGAGTTTTCATTGCACCAACGGTGGTTGTTAAATCCTATTATGGCGAGGAGAAGGAATAGTTTTGAGTACAAGCCATTATATTTAGACTGGTGTTTCTTTTTACGTTCCAGAATAGCATAGTCATCCGCTGCTTGTATAGTACAAATTGCCAGTTTTCGCTTGTTGTCTTGTCAGCAAGCCATCTGACACGGCACCATTGCCAAAGGGGTTCATTTGTCAGTTTCGTGAGAGACGCGGTTATATTTAATGCGATTGATACATCCTCAATTCTTAGCAAGAACAAAAAGAAATAATGGATTAATTACACGTAGTATTGAATAAATAAATTTAATCTGAGGAACAAGAAATAAAAAAAATTCTTGCAGTGTTTACATACATATCGCTTTAAATGTCGTGGTTTTGATGTATTACTGAAATTACACATCAAAAAAATCCACTTGACTCATCACCATTCAAAGAGCTCGATATAAGCGGAGTCGACACTTGTGCAATTGAGCTAGTTCATCACCAGAGATTTCGTCTTTATTATATTATTATTACCTAAATCGTAAATAATGCGATCATTTTATTTTTTTATATTTTATAGTGCCACCATTATCACCGAGCATGAGTTTATAAGTCGAAAAGGCAGCGACGACGGTGCAGTAAGATCTACATCGTTGACCACAAGGTATAGCTTACTGAAAAAGTCATCGTATGGGACGAGTGTGGTGCCGTCTCCACTTGTGTTTTCAGTAATGGCTGGATGGCCCGAAAGTTAAGCTTAACCGTAGGCCACCACAACCGTAAGATAACATGCACCTTGCCACGCTTTCGTGGCAAAAGTCAAGGGATGTCCAATTATCTCGTAACCAAACCCTCGAAAAGGAAAAGCCGTCTTAACAAGCAGACAGCGTCACCTGCATTTTGTGCCGTCTCCTTCTCGTCGCAATACCGCATCTGCCTCAGGGTTTTCCCAAAAAACAGCGCCTGATAGGAATCGTACATCTCTGGTCTCCCTATAGAGTGGGTCAGGCCCCACTCTGTACTCGTAATATCAGCTAGATGCCTTATTTACCTTTTTCACTTTTACTCTAAATACTGTTTCTTCCATCCCGCATTCCTTTCGCGGAAGTTTTTTTACGACAGCAATTTGTGCTAGAGCGAGAAGCGCGAGTGCCCGAGGGTAGTGCTTCAATGTTGTTGTTGCATTTAGTACTTAGCTCTTTCTTCTCCCGATTTCTTCGTTTTCTGTTTTTATAAAACACAAAATGCTTGTAGTGACCAGGCCTTAGTGTTCAATGTGGGCTGATGGCTTTGCTTAAGAGGTCCCTTCGAGGCACTCTTAAAGTAGCACACAAGTTTTTAGTGGGTAATGCAAAATGTTTTAAGCCAATCGTACAGTACGAAAATGACAAAGTTGAGTGCCTCCTTAATTGGCCTAATCATCACAGCAGTACGCATTTGATTTCGCAAATGTCCGTTTATATCGAAGAGCTCACAGCTGCTCCTACCTAATTATATTTTCAAAGCAGTATAGATGTTAATTATTTCACTTATTCAATTCACAGGTGTAACACTTACGTTTGAACGAGTCGCGTGCGGAAGTCCACATATGGTGGTTAAGATACAAAGCAGCTCATTGAATGGCGAACCTAATGTCGATAAATTGAGATGAAGATTTCGCACGTACGTGCACACTACTTTGAGGAAGTGCTGGCATGCATTTTATGAGCTTACGCGAATAAATTGTATTTGGGTGAAGCGGAACTGATGCAGGAAGGTGGGGGAGACTACAGACATTGGCGCCAGGTTTGTGGCCTTTTATCAAAGGTATATCCCGCAGTAGCCTTAACTACACTCCTACAACTGAGCAAGAAGACATTTTGATTTGACGTTGCTGAATCTTACGTCGAGGACGAAGGGTATATGTAATAACGTTTGAGGTACTTGAGGAAAAGCTATGATCCTAAGGTGTGAACTAATGTTGCGTGTAATTATGAGGGCTCACGTATCCTGTCGCCCCAGCCTTACTCAGTTTTTTTATTGAAATAGAAAATAAACGAAGGAGTTTTTGTCAACGTTACTTGGTGACGGCTACCCCTTTCCACCTAATTGGTACAAATAAAAATATGAAAAAAAAAAACAATAGCATATATACATATATACAGTCCTACATGGGTGAGAACAAAAGTTCTCTTATAAAGGCAGAACAAACACGTAGACCACACGCTCACTTTTAACCTTTGTCCGCTCAGTATTCGTCACAAATCTTCATTTTTTTGAAGAACTGTTGCAGCACCTTCATTGCTTTGCCGTTTGTTTTGGATGGCCATAGACCTAGTATTTTATTCAACCCGAATGGTCGCTCAGGATCTAACCTATGCAGTTCTTCTAGTCGCCTTCGGTGTGTGTCGTGTTTCGGACAATCGAGCAAAAGGTGACAGATATCCTCTTCGTCGTGGCCGCATGAACATGCTGACGGTGTTGCACAATGAATACGAAGTAGGAAGTGCTTTGTGTAAGCAGTTCCGAGTTGTAGGCGATGAATGAGTGTGTCGATACGTTTTGGGAGGTCATGGTCTAATTGGTATTCAAGATTAGGATCTACAGAAAATGGGATCGATTCCTTAGTTTTATCTGCGAACCAGGTAGACAGGCATATTTCACGTTTTGTTGTTCTTAAAATTCTATTTATATCATATTGAGATACCGGAATGAGGCACCTTTGCGTAGAATTATGAGCGGTTTTCGCCAACTCATCCGCCATTTCATTTCCCTTAATTCCGCAGTGACTGGGAACCCACTCATCTCGCCCAGTATTTTAAGTATGCCAATGTAGTTCAGATATGCAACTAAGAAATTTGCGCCTACGAATTCATCCCAGGCATGCACAAACAGGCTCGAAAGCACACGTTAATTACCAATGAAATAGTAAGAGTGCAATGCGACTTCTCGGAAACTTCAGTAGAAAAGAGCTAACTACACAACATTTATTCGTAATCTAAGTTTGAGCCTTTTCTTACAAATATATGTCTACATTCTCTGGCCAAAAACATATTTAAATCAACATGAAGTTTTGTTTTAGGCATTAAACTCTTCATACTTCGACGTTAAGGAACCCTAGTCACCCGTAGCAGCATGAACACTTAAAACACTTAAAATTGAGAGATTATAATTCCTATATTTTGTTTTCACAGTGTCTAGACCATAAATTGTGGCATATGTAGGAAGGCGGTGGCTGTAGATACTTATGTAAAGCTGGCATTTATATATTAAAGGCTAGGACTCAACCAAGCTGCCTAAGGATTGCGCAGTTTCAACGCATATATGTACAACCATACGCATATATAACTGAATTCGCCTCCAAGCAGAGGTACCTTTAGGAAGACAATTCAGTCACACCACTAAGTCCACCATATTCGCACATTTATTCAAAGCACACAATGCTCTTGATCGACTTCTCGTAATACTTGGCTTGAAATAAGAAAACGCGCCATAAGCTGGTTTTGTTGTTACCAACGAAAAAGCTGGTAGTGACAGTCTGCTTCACATAAAACCGAACTTAAAATTGGCCCGAATATACATGTTACACTGTAAATGTCGACGAAAGACGATAGTCTTGCGTCTGGAGAGAGTGAAAAAAACGTTTATTTGATGTTCTGCGCAAGATAATTGGTGAATCGTATTGTGAAGGCGCTGCGTTAGATTGCCTCGAGCTTGTAACGGAGGCGAACAAGCGCATCTAGGCACGTTAGACACGAGCGTCATCTGGCAGTTATCTTTGAAAACGAAGGCGTGCGCGACGGCGGAGAAAGATTGGCGCCAGTCTCGGAGGTGATAAGGTGTAAAATGCAAAGCGACGGGCAGGTGGCACCACCATGCTGTCGTAGCAAAGCATTGGAAACACCTTCTTGAGCATCGCGTTGCACTGTCAGCGCAGCGCGTTAAACGCTGCAGTCCTTAGAGTTACTTGTGTGTGCCTCTTCAAGTATAAAAGCAGACATACAAAACATAGACATGTTGCTATGGCGCCTCAGATATGCACAATATTTGCTTTTTTGATTGACAATCGCACAACTATGAACGCTAAACCTTGAGCAATATTCGTAGGCGCTGCGGATAGGGCTGGCCGTTTGGTGCCGTTTGAAGTATCGTTAGGGTGGACAAACAGACAAATGAAGAGACAGACAGACAGACTAAAATTTTTTCGTCGAAGGTCCCCAAGAAAGACTCATCATCATCGTCATCATCAGCCTGGCTACGTCCAATGCAGGACAAAGGCCTCTCCCATGTTCTGCCAGTTAACCCGGTTCTGTGCTTGCTGCTGCCAATTTATACCCGCAAACTTCTTAATTTCATCTGCCCACCTAACTATCTGTCTCCCCCTAACCCGCTTTCCTTCTCTGGGAATCCAGTTAAATACTCTTAATGACCAGCGGTTATCCTGTCTACGCGCTACATGCCCGGCTCATGTCCATTTCCTCTTCTTTATTTCAACTATAATATCCTTAACCCCCATTTGTCCCCTAATCCACTCCGCTCTCTTCTTGTCTCTCAAGGATACACCTACCATTTTTCTTTCCATTGCTCGCTGCGTCGTCCTCAATTTAAGCTGAACCCTCTTTGTGAGTCTCCAGGTTTCTGCTCCGTAGCTAAGTACCGGCAAGATACAGCTGTTATATACCTTCCTCTTAAGGGATAATGGCAATCTACCTGTCATAATTTGAGAGTGCTTGCCGAATGTGCTCCACCCCATTCTTATTCTTCTAGCTACTTCGATGTCGTGGTTAGGCTCTGCGGTTATTACCTGCCGTAAGTAGACATAGTCTTTTACAACTTCAAGTGCACTATTACCTATCTCGAAGCGCTGTTCCTTTCCGAGGTTGTTGTACATTAATTTCGTTTTCTGCAGATTAATTTTAAGACCCACCTTTCTGCTCTCCCTGTGTAACTCCGTAATCATGATTTGCAATTCGTCCCCTGAGTTATTCAGCAATGCAATGTCATCGGCGAAACGCAGGTTACTAAGGTATTCTCCATTAACTCTTATCCCTAACTGTTCCCATTCTAGGCTTCTGAAAACCTCCTGTAAGCACGCGGTAAATAGCATTGGGGAGATTGTGTCCCCCTGTTTTACACCCTTCTTGATTGGTATTCTGTTGCTTTCTTTATGAAGCACTATGGTCGCAGTTGATCCCCTGTAGATTTCTTCCAGAATGTTTATATATACTTCATCTACGCCCTGATTCCGCAGTGTCTGCATCACGGCTGATATTTCTACTGAATCAAACGCCTTCTCGTAATCTATGAAGGCTATGTATAGCGGTTGGTTATACTCTGAGCATTTCTCTATTACCTGACTGATAGTATGAATGTGGTCAATTGTTGAGTAGCCTGTTCGAAATCCTGCTTGTTCCTTTGGTTGATTGAATTCTAATGTTTTCTTTACTCTGTTAGCAATTACCTTCGTAAATAGCTTGTACACTACAGAGAGCAAGCTGATCGGCCTGTAATTCTTCAAGTCCTTGTCATCTCCTTTCTTTTGTATTAAGATGATGTTAGCGTTCTTCCAAGACTCTGGTACCCTTCCCGTCAGGAGACACCTCGTAAACAGGGTGGCTAGTTTTTCTAACACAATCTGTTCTCCATCTTTCAGCAGATCTGATGTTACCTGATCCTCACCAGCAGCTTTGCCTCTTTGCATGCTCTCCAACGCTTTTCTGACTTCTTCCATCATTACTGGTGGGATGTCGTCTGGGTTACTGCTAGTTCTTATAGTATTAAGGTCGTGGTTGTCTCGGCTACTGTACAGATCTCTGTAAACTCCTCCGCTATTTTAACTATCCTATCCATATAGGTAGTTATTTTGCCTTCTTTGTCCCTTAGTGCATACATCCTACTTTTGCCTATCCCAAGTTTTTCTCTTCACTGCTTTGAAGCTTCCTCCGTTTTTCAGAACGTGTTCAATTTTCTCCATGTTATACCTTCTTACATCGCATACTTTACGTCTATTAATCAAATTCGAAAGCTCTGCCAGTTCCATTTCGTCTGTTGTACTTGACACTTTCATGGTTTGACGCTTCTTAGTTAGGTTCTTCGTTTCCAGGGAAAGCTTGCCAGTGTCCTGTCTAACTACCCTGCCTCCAACTTCCACTGCACACTCCGTAATCATACTCGTCAGATTATCATTCATTGTATCTACGCTAAGGTTGGTTTCCTCACTAAGAGCCGAGTACCTGTTCTGCAGCGACACTCTGAATTCCTGTACTTTCCCTCTCAGTGCTAGCTCATTGATTGGCTTCTTGCGTATCAGTTTCTGTCGTTCCTTCTTCAAGTCTAAGCGAATTCGAGACCGTACTATTCTATGGTCACTGCATCGTACCTTGCCAACCACTTCCACATCCTGCACGATTCCTGGGTGTGCGGTCGTTATAAAGTCTATTTCGTTGTTATTTTTGCCATTAGGGCTCCTCCATGTCCACTTGCGGTTTTCTCGTTTTCGGTAGAAGGTATTCAAAATCCGCAAAGTATTGCGTTCTGCGAATTCTACTAGTAGCTCTCCTCTGGCGTTTCTGGTGCCGATGTCACAATCTCCTACTGCCTGGTCTCCAGCCTGCTTCTTCCCTACCTTTGCATTAAAGTCGCCCATCACTATTGTATACTGTGTTTTTACCTTACTCATTGCCGATTCCACGTCTTCATAGAAGATTTCAACTGAAGCGTCATCATTGCTGGATGTAGGCGCGTAAGCCTGTACTACCTTCATCTTGTATCTTTTATTCAGTTTAATTACAATACCTACCACCCTTTCATTATTTCTATAATATTCCTCTATGTTGCCAGCTATGTTTCCGTGAATTATGAACCCCACTCCCAGTTCTCTTCTGTCTGCCAAGCCCCGATAGCAAAGGACGTGCCCATTCTGTAGCACCGTATAGGCCTCATCTGTCCTCCTAACCTCATTGAGCCCTATTATACCCCATTTAACACCCTCTAGCTCTTCGAATAGTGCAGCTAGACTTCCCTCACTAGATAAGGTTCTAGCGTTCAGGTTCCAATAGCGGCCTGTGTCCAGAGATTCTTAGCACCCTCTGCTGCGTTGCAGATCTTACCGCCGCCGTAGTCAGTTGCTTCGCAGCTGCTGAGGACTAAGGGCCGTGAGTGATTTGGCGTATCCATGTGGGAGGTAGTGGCCAGATACTGCACCAGGGTGGCCAATCCTTCTCTGGTGAGGGAGTGCGTTCCCGGCGGAGGTTACCGGTGAGGCCGCACCTCAGGCCTCTTAATGTAGTTCCATCAACACGCGATTTATTTATTTTTTTCCCGGTTGGGAACTGCGCGGCACCAGGCACGTGGTCGGACTTTTGTTGTTTTCACAGATTCACACTGTTTTCCGCTCCTAAAATTTAAAATTTTCGTTTGTAATAGCAGTATTTGTAGCGGTTG
>NW_027465331.1:0-30966 GCF_043290135.1 Rhipicephalus microplus | reverse complement strand
TTGGTGGCATCAGTAACAGAAAAAAAAGAAGTGAAGAAAAATACTTTCGCCCCCTTTTTATCATCCGAAATGGAAAAAGGCGGACGCTTCGCATTTTAAGGCATACAGGGGTGATTTTCGGTGGCTTTGTTAGGATTCAACAGTACCTGGCTTCCATGGTGGTCAAGCCTCTTGCACAAAAGACTGGAAGTAACCTCACGTTGGAAATACTAGGTACGGATGAACTTTTCCTGGCACACACACACACACACACACACACACCACACACACACACACACACACACGCACGCACACGCACACATGCACACACACACACACACACACACACACACACACACATAGAGAGAGAGGGAGAGAAACGTTCGCGCAGGCAGGGCAGGCAGAATACGCAACATTTACATAAATTCATGCTCAGAAAGGATTTCCAATGGCAAGTCACCACCTGTAGCAACTTTTTCTGATCAATGCTGTTTCGTCATGCTCACTATTATTTATTTAGTGTATATTTGTTCGATACGTCAAGAACCTGAACTATTTACCTCTAACACAGTGACAGCATTCTGTAATAACATTCTGCGTAATATTAAAACATCTGAAACAAACAAAATAAAAAGAACAAGATGTTGTGGATATACAAAGTACCTAAAATATTCCAAAATAGAACACGAAGCGCATGTTCTCAAAACGGTTTTTATATTTTTGCTGTCGCATTGCCTTTGAAAAAATACAAATATAACAGGCTGCAGACTAAAAGCCAGACAACTAGGATGATGTTAAAGGAGGAGGGGGCACGCACTCTTTTCCCAACGGGTGGGGCATAATCGAACGCCATCGCTTACATCGGCGACGACTTTCACGAACGCTCGCCACTACGTGACTCTTTTCCAATTACTGGAAAACGACAGCGCTTGGAATTGTCCCGCCATCTAAATAACGACTCTCCCTCCCCCAACCACTTTTTTCTCTTTTTCTTCAAACACCTCCTCGCTAAACTTTCGATTCCCCGTTCCCCGATATCGCCTAATTCCCGAAGCACTCTCCCCCTCTCTTCTAATAAGTTCATTCATTAGCGCCGGGCTTCAGTCGTCCCACTGACGACCGACAGCGAACATGTTGCGACGAACGAGCGAACACGCACACACACACCACGGGGTACCACGTTTCCTCCGATTGGCTGCACCCCCCCCCCCCTCCTTCTTCGTCGCCTGCTTTACTGCAGAGCGCCAGAGTGCGAGGTGAAGCGAGCCCGACTAGACTCGGCTGGTTTGTACACCATGGCACGGCAGCGGTGTTCACTGACACCTCGGTTCCAGGAGTGGCAAGCAAGACAGAAGTTGATGCAGTAAAAAGCTAAAAATAAATAAAGAAAACAATACTAAAGCGGGGCGAAGAAAGGCGGATGCTATAAGAGAATATGTTTGAAACTGAATTAACGTGTGATCCAAAGACCATAGAAAAACAGAAAAAAAACGTCTACCAGAGGCCCTGGCAGGCGAGCGGACAGGAAGGGTGTGTGTTGGTTCGAAAACGGGCGCTACATTGAAAGGCAGAGGCACGCCGTACTCGCAATGGGCAATTTGTGTGCCCTCTCTGATCAATTATGCGCATTTACCGCGCTGGGCGCTGAACAGACCGGTGCGGGATATCCATTTCCTCTTACGTGCTGAAAGAGAGGCCCTCTGTCCAGCGCCACGCATACGGACCCCTTCAGAGGGCTCTACTACAACAGAAGCAACGGTATTACTGGAATGAGAAAATGGTAAACAAACGTGCTACAGGAAACAGCGTCTTAAATAGGTAAAGAGACACTTTCTCGATGCCGTTTCTGTATAAGAGATCCGAGTACTGTTTTCCTCGGTCTTACGTAGCTCATAGGTGAGGGTAAATAAAAAAGATAATAAGACAAATTAGCGATGTTTGTCACCCAGGGGCACAAGAGCGTTACTTCACGCTGCCATAATGTGTTAGATGAGATGGTGGGCGTGGGGAACAAAGCAGAAAAAGAAGTGTAGAAAGCGCATGAATCAGGTCATCTGAAGTTGTTTGTGCAACCTCGCTTTTCATAATAAATGAACCCCTTGCAAGGAAACAACAATGTCATTGAGAAGACAACAGCAATGAAGACAGAGACGCTAAGAACAAAACGCGAAGTGCGAAACGAGAGAGAGTTAGAGAGAGAAAGAAAGGTTGTCGTGTCGGGGCAGAACGATGGTGCCCCGAATCTCCCAATGAACGCAATTAGTAGAGCGACCGGCACACCCAATTTCCGAAGCCGTTTGTTTTCCGAGCCGAGCTAGACAGTCGCAGTTGAAGCTGCTTCTCACTCCGACCGGAAGAATTGGCCTTATTGAATCGTGGGACAGGCAAAAAAAGAAGAAGAGAAGCAAAAAGTACTCAAGAAAGCATATGCACACTAGCGAATGAGTTTACTGGGCAGAGCGTGTAGTCATTTTCGTTTACCACTTTCGCTACGTGTAAAGACAAAATTAAGTTGGCGCTTAGCAACGTCGGTATCCCATCTAGCGATACTAGTAAAGACAATAGACTGAAAAGTGACTAACATTTGATAAATATAATCGCTTATTATGCTTGTGTCACCAAGAAAACTATACTGTTAGGGCAATAATAATGAAATTCTTATTTATAACCATACTTTGATAAAGTGCTAAGAAACGCCCTATTATCGCTTCATTCGCTTCAGTAGTGGTTTATTGATTGATATATATGTGGGGTTCAACGTGTCAAAACCACCGTATGATTAAGAAAGACGCCGTAGTGGAGGGCTCCGGAAATTTTGACCACTTGGGGTTCTTTAACGGGTGCCTAAATATGAGCACATGGGCCTACAACATTTCCGTCTCCATCGGAAATGCAGCCGCTGCAGCCGGGATTCGATCCCGTGACCTGCGGGCCAGCAGCTAATTCAGTAGTAGTTTAATTGCGCCCCACTTTATTCCTTCATCACCAAACGCACCTTGAGGCGTATGTATAAGTTTGTTCCTTGCAATTACCTTTTCAAAATCGTACGCCCATCTTTGTTGAATGCGTATTTCATTTAGCCCGTTTGTTTCGTGTGATCCCTAAGTATGGTCTAGTGCCGGAGCTCCCAAGTTTTGCTGCAGCATCGTTTCCCAAGATAGCAATCATCTCGAAGTGCAAGAATGCCAACTCGTTTTCCTGTGCCTCTATTAAGACTACATCACTTTCGAAAGGAAAACTCCCTAATCGAACACCCACATCTTACTCGACTGAAATATGAAATCTCTCTAAGGAAAGGCTCTCGATAGCTACACCAACCGTACAGCCTGAGTTGGTGCTGAAAATTGACGCAGGGACTCTGCCACTGCTCAGGTATTGGTATGCGGCCTACAGATATGATTTCAAATTCTTCTTTAGTTGCTCGCTATTTGCGTCATGTTACACTGAACTTTTAACCGCATATCAAGCGTCTGTTACAACTTACTCCAGTTTTGGTAATACTAACGCAAATCCATGTGTTTCAGGAAATACGCTGCTGTCCCTAATATCCCACCTTAACATTTCTTTTTAGCTTCATAAACTGATTTGTTCCTCGATCACTAATCAAATAACAAGCGCGTCTTCACCAATTCCAGGCTTATCGCGTAGCACGGAACCAAATTACCAGATATCGCTCGCACCCGTCGCACCGTTCAGGCAGAAGTTCACGACAAATGTCGTTAAGGTGATAACGTCGGTATCGAGTACCGAATCTCGCTCATAAGGCTGAACGTTTATTCTAAACGGCGTTCTCCGTTTACAAATTCGTTAGACTACCATAGCGAACTCAGCTGCCATTTTTCCGCCAGCTTCACACCACATTAAGAGCGAATCATTCGGATCTTTCAACAATTACAAAAAAGGGTTCAAAAAATGACGTTCCCCAGACTGTTCTACCCTGTTTGTCGTTTGCGGGGTGCCACGTCATGTACCCCAGCGTTCATCGCAGACATCGAGTCGATTGAGGAGCCATAATCATTACGCCGTCAGTCGTTTTCAGTCCGGAAGAGATTGATAAAAAGACGAAGAGGAAAGTGCACGAACTCAACGTCCCATTTTCTTCCTCGAAATAAACCTCCCTCCGTGTAACTCGCCTCGCAAGAAGCTCAATAATTGTACGAAGCAGTACGCTGAAAGAAAGGAATATGCTCGTGCGATAAAGATCGCGCACAGATGCCTAGTAGCGTGCGAAACGGTCGTATACACAAGAACGACGGCGCTTTCTATTCAACCCCCCTTTCCCCTTCGCATATTCATTCTGCTTTTTTTTTAAGCTGTTCCTTTGATAGCGAGTGAGAGAGAAAAGAAGATTCGTAAAGGATGCGCACTATAGAAGAATATTGGAGCGAGAACGCGGAAATAAGGACATCGGTGGACTTGTTTCACAACAAAAAAAAAAGAGTTGAGTCGATTGGGAACGCTCAGTGCTGCTTTTCATCTGGCCCTTCATAAAAGCAGCAGATGGACTGAGCGCCAGAAGATCGGGACTTGCTTGGGGGGGGGGGGGGGAGGTGTCTCGCTAAACTAGCTTTATTTTCCCGCTCATTTGGAAAACAAAAATTGCCCGGGTAGTGGAGGGAGGATAAAATACATAACCACAATATTGACAAAGAGACGATCCGAATGCGCGTGAACGAGAGAAAGAGGTAGAACGATTTAAAATGAACCAGACTCCGTCGCGACCCGTCTTCTAATGACCCCTCTTTGGAACGCATCAATGGCATGTGCGCTTCGCTTGATGGATATTCTTAAAACAGCCTTTCTCCGCTGCGGCGCTGTCTCCGGTGGAAGGGCGGCATTTCAATTCTCATTCGCCGCCACCGCTTAGCGGGGAAAGCGTGACAAAAAAAAAAAAAAACTCGGGCGATCGTCGATGCAGCTTATGAAGCTGCTCTGCATGCGGCGACATGGAGGGTTCGCTGCGGGATAACCGAAGATGGCGGTGAGAGAAGCGAAATCGTAGCTGAAGAACAGTATGCGCGCGTAAGAGTGTGGGGGTTGAATGCAGCTGGAGAACGAACAAAGAGAAGTGCGCGAGCAATCAAAACCTCGATGCAAAGTTGAAGAATCGCGCGGGGCAAGGAAGACGTCGTTGTAGAGTGCAAGAGGCTTTCTCCCCATTTTCATCGCTCGCGTCGGTCCGTCTGCGTTTGCGTTTATGCCCTCCACTGACAATTCATTTTGCTTCCTCCGTTCACTGCAGCCCCCACCCCTTCAATGCCCTTCCATTTTACCCGCTTACTTTGCGCCCTTTCATACCCTTGTGTACTCAACAGCTTTTGCGAAGGTTGTGTCGTTCCTATCTAGGGTTTGTTTTTCTCGGGCTACTGCTTGCATTGAAAGAAGAAAAAAAAAGAATGTAGGAGCGCTCTGTGCGGAACAAACAAATGATCTGAACAGGACGGCCCGTGTTTGGAAACACAAAATGAATTGATGCCTCTTTTCTTGTAATAAGTGCGGGTCTTTACAGAGTGCAAACAGTCTTTTCGTGCTAGACTGCACCACCTCAAACAATAACTATACGGAGCGAGGGTAGCGCTGAAAGCAGTTTTTGGATGGTTGTAGCCCGTGTTGAAAGCATGGAAAGATGGCTATATGATACCGATTCAACACTGTTGTACAAGCAGCGATAGTGCCATTTCTGTTGGAAGTTTTGGGCATGAAGCATACATATAAAGAAGAAGAGCGTGCCCATTGCGTTTCAGTTTCTACAAAAGGTTGCACTCCAAATGTTTACGTGCAACACTAGGTGCGCAGCGATGTACGCTTTCGGTAGAAAGCTCGACTCAATATGTTCACATTAAAACTGATTATTGTCATTTCGCCACCAAGCGACTATACTATAAGCAAGCCCTCCTTACTAGCCAACTTCAGATTAAATGTTACCGTTCGGCACTCTCAGATGTGCCCAAACGCTCTTGCGTTTTGTCATCTGAAAAAGTCCACCGCGTCAAGGGTCAAACGTGTGGCCATGACCCCATCGTCACAGTGTTACAGCTGCCTAAGTTGCCATCGTAGACGAGGAACGTCCAGATTGGGCAGTAAATACTGTGTACAACTTGATTTCGGAATCTTCACGTGGTGATCCGCGGAAATCGGCGGCTCACAAGCCTGTTTCATGATGACTGTTTTGGGTCACACAGCGGCCACCCTAGCACCTGCCATCTTCATCGCAGTAACACTTGTCTTTTGATGCATGCGTCCATACGGTGATTATTGGCCATGTATAGTACTGTGGCTAGTTCGACCTTTCTCAATTGTGTCGGGGTCGTCTTCGGCACTTGGGATGGGTTCACGGTTTGACGGGAGCGTCAGGAGCATGAAAGGACAGCAGATCCACCAGATTTCATGGAGTCGTGACGTCGTACAAGGCAACAGTTAATGCGTTCAAGGCGGAGTTCTTTATTCGGAGGAGCCCGTGCGCTGCGCACGGAAAGTGGAAGCATTGTCACTGGTCGTTCTTAATCTGAATAATGGTGGAACACGTCGTCGTTTGTACGTAAATCATAGAACAATCTAGCGTTATTGCTTACGCTCACCCAAGTTCTCGATTAAACTTTACTATTAGCGTCCAGCGCGCAAATAGCGGAATGATCTAAAGCTATCGAGAAGCTCCACAAACAATGTCATGTAGTCTGCGCTGAGAAAGAGATAGAGAATAAATTAAGAGAAAGGCAGGAAGGTGAACAAAAATTGTAGCATCCAGTTCACTACCCTGCACTAAGGGAGCTGATAATTGTTTTTCAGGGGCAAACCACAATACATATAAATAAAAGTATAGGTGTGCGAGACATTATTTTCCCCAATGCTTAAGTCCTACCTCTTCGCGTTTCTCTGAAAGCGGCCTTCAAAATAACTTCATCATTTCAAAGTTTTACTTGACAGAAATGACCTGGAGCGTTTCCAGAGACCAGAAGTACGTCTCCATGCACTTAGCGTCGTGAGTTTGCATCTGTATCTCAAATGTTGCAGTACCATGCATTCAGCCCAATCGACACGTATGTTTACCATGCCGAATAGAACTGAGGAAGACGAAGTGATTAGCTGTGGAACGCCAATGATTTCAAGAATATCTATTACTAATTTGAAACTACGAACCAATTTTTCATGTAGCAAGGCACCACTCGTTTAATGGCCAATCATCCATGGTGGGTTGAGCCAGAGTAATGGGGCAATCAATCTATCAATCTTGCTCATATCAGGGCTTTTCTGGAGTTTTCACTCAGTTGTGGAGTTTATTGCCACGTGCATTGCGGTGATGGATGTGTACAAGCTCTCTGGGTGATGCCCAATTCTGGCTCGATCGCGACCACTACCTTGAGGAAGTGAGGAAACACATCCATGGAGAGCGATGATACAGAGCTCTACTCCGCATCTTGCCACGAGTCTTCAGATGACTGCTTTCAAACCGTCGTCGGCTGCAAGGCCAAGCGACGGATCTTCAACGCATTGTCAGTGTCAAGTACAGCCACCGTGTAAATGGTGCCTCCGCGATGGCCCCATTCAATACTGTCCTTGCCACCGAAGGCTACCAACTGTCTACGAATTCTGAACAGGCAAGCGCTTTCACTCTATCTTGGGAACACTGGGCAGAGTGAGATAAAAGACGTACGGCTAAATACAAGGAGGAACATCCTGGATGTTGATGTGCTGCACCTTACTGCACTGAACACGATGAAACAAGTAACACAACTGAGAAAAAATGAAGTTTGGTCCCTCATACCAGCCGATGGTATGACCACAACAGGAGTCATTTACGTTATTGACACGAAAACCCCTAACGCAGACAGTGCTTATAAAACCCGCGAGTCAAGGCAATGTTATTCTCATCGTTGAACGCATTGGTAACACACGTTCTGTGGAGTAATGTTCATAGGTGACTGTTTCTCCGCCTACGTGAATGCTAGATGCTTTCGTCAACAAGTTCGACCGTTTATTCCTAAACCTGTGCAATGCTTCAACAGCTAGAAGATCGGCCGTGTAAAGGCTGTTTGCAGGAGCTCTGCAGTGTGCCCCCAATGTGCAGAACCGCACTCGAAAGACAACTGTAGCGATACCACACTGAAGTGTCCTAACTGTGAGGATGCTCACAGGGCTTCTTCCAAAGAATGTCCATGAAGAAAGAGTTTTTCAATTTGAAGCATATGATACGAGAATGCTCAGCCCACAAAGAAGCCGCTGTGAAAATCCAGCAAAGACGACGTCGCCGTCAACGGTCTTCACGACGGACAGCACCAACTTCAGGAAGTAAGTCGACGCATTAGGGAAAATCACCTGCTGCAGTTTCCAGCACAGCAAATGCAGACATTGAAAAAGAGCAAAGGGGCAGATCAGTCTCTACCGAAGAGCGGCCGCCACTTGCGCGTACACGATGCACAGAAGAACCGCAGCAGAAGCCGTTTTCATCAGATCAAGCTACAGTGATGGAAGACTTGCGGAACACAGATCAGCTAGTGATCCTTCTGCTAAAACCCATAATTAACGCCAAAAGCTTGTTACTAAGGAACATGCACACAGCATCAGCCAGAAGTGCACTGAAAGTACTGAATACTTTGAGTGCATAACTCGAAGCACTTGATAAATAATGGCTCACCAGCCGGTGTGTTTCAGGGAAGAAGTTAGAAAGGCAGCGGTTTTGCAATAGAATGCCCGGAGATCGGGACCATGCATCCCCAATTTTCATTGGTTCGTGTACACTAATAAGTTCCCAATCATTGTCATCTGCGAGCCAAACTTGCCGAACGCAGTCAGACTCTCTGATTATGAGTCATTCGTGTCGTCTACAACTACGGACAACAGCAAAGATCTAATGTTTATTCGCCGCGACCTCACCGACATTCATCAGCCGGTTTCACCTCAGGATGACAATCAATATATAACAGTGAAGAAGAGACTTACCGCCCCGGATGTGGGTGCCTACCTGCATCCGTCAAGCCACTTCGACCATACAAGATTAGAAGGTATCATGTCAACAACTCTTCACCCGTGCAATATAATCAGATATTTCAACGCTTATTATACAATCTGGGAAAGCTTCAAGACTAATTATAAAGGCAAAAAGTTGGTGTATTTCGCCTCCGACAATGAACTGTTCTTGTTAAATCGCAGTAGTCCAACGTTTTAGTGTGGTTCAAGCTATAGCAGCTTTCTTGACCAGGGCTTTGGCTTACGAGGCCTCGTGAGCCGTGCTGAGTGTGAGTGGTTCCCAGACACAAAAACCCATGGAAGTGACCACATACCACCTTTTGTCAAAATTGTAGGATTGTTTCATCTCGAGATATTCGATAGCGTTCAAAGAGTTTCCTTGTCGAAATTTCAGTATCGCATGGAAGTTATGTGTAAATACTTTAACATAGAAGAGATAACGAAAACCCAATACACAATATTATGTGTACTGTCACATGCTCTTCTAAAGTAACGGAATTTGACATTGAGGTAGAAAACTTCGAGCATTTCGACGGCGTGCTGAATGAAGATAACGATGCACGGAGGCAATAGAGGAGTTACGGATTGCTCGACATCTACAAAAGAAGATTCAGCACCGGATAGATAAACTTGAGTCACAACGTTGGTCAGCTTTTTATGAGTCGCTTGATCCTCGCAAACCTTTATCATAATTGTGGAAGATAGTACGAGGTCTACGTACAAAACCCACTCAGTGTTCTCCTTCAGGACTTTCGGCCTTTCCCAAGAAAGACGAAACATTGACGTGGCAGAAGACTTTTGTGCCAGATTATCTGGGCTAACCGCGGTGCCCAATAGCCTACTGCCCTCGACCAGCTGTCAGCAAACTCTAGTTTCCCGCATGCATTTGCTTTCTTCTATCGATGAACTCAGAGCAGCACTAGCTTTTTGTGGACGCACGTCAACACCAGAGCCCGGTAGAATTTCTTTTAGAGCCCTGTGTCATCTGGGTGAAAGCACTAGAATGCTGCTCCTGGAGTTGTACAAGGAATCCTGGAAAGATATGACACTCCTGACAAGGCGGAAGTGAAGTCCCTAGTTCTACTTCTGATGCTAGGCAAGTCATCACTCGAGCTGTCTTCGTACCATCTGATCGCATTGGCCAGTTTTATAGGCAAAGTTATGGATAAGATAATCGTGGTACGCCTGGAGTGTTACTTGGAGTGCGAAAACACTTACAGAGATGTCATGGCAGGATTTCGGCATGGTAGATCATTCACTGACAACGTAGCCGACCTCGTCACTTACGTTCAACACGAAAAACGCCGTAAGCGTCTCTGTGCTTCTTTGTCCCTAGACGTCAACGGGGTGTATGACAACGTTACGCATGAAGCAGTTTTCACCGCTCTCGAAGACGTGTTTAGAAAAAATTTATTGCCACAAACGTCAATAACACTCAACAGAACATTTCCGCCTTAGACATACTCTGACGATGATGACAAGACAGACGTCATTTACATGAACATGGATATGAGATGACGTTGAAAAAACATGTACATTCAATGGTTCACACAAACACAACCACAAAATACTTCAAGGTAAACAAGAGACAAATAAAACATAAATATGTACATTTTGCATATTTACATGTTGGCATGCCATTTCTGCCGGCGCATCGACAGATCAGCCTACCAATACCAGGCCGGCCGAAAGACAAGTTTCACTCGTCCGTCATAGACCGACACAAAAGGGCAAGACCAGTGCCGAAGAAATTCCTCTTCACCGAGGAAGAAGAGCTCCTCCGACAAAACAGACAGCAGCTCGAGTACAATCGTTCTAGGATCGGGAAGAGCGCGCGGCGGCGGCGGCCCGCTGCAACCGCCTCGCAGCGGTTGCGCCAGAGGCAGAAAGCGCCGGCAACAATGAGAAGACAAGCGAAGCGGCCTCGCGAACAACGCCCAGAAGAAACAAAGCGATTTACTCTGAGGCAGCGAAATCCAGCATGTACGGCTCTCCAAAAAACGCGAGCAATGATACAATGTCTCAGAAAATGCTGATTTGTTTCCCGAAGGGAGCAGTTCGGACATGTTGCTGACTGGACTATTCTCCACCTTTCGAGTCGGTCGAGAGTGGGAAGTACACCCCATCCCAGGCGCCACATGAAGTCCCGATGGTGTCCAGGCAGAAAAGAAGCCGTTAAGGAGCTCCAAGACACCCGTCTAGAGCGAGCACGGCGGGCTGGCGGGACCAACGGAAGCAACAAAGCAGCAGTTGTCTCAACTATGTGGTTGTTCAAAACATCTATGCCAGGACAGCTCGACTTGACATGGCGAAAAAATGCAACAGTTGTTGCATAAAACGCAGGAAGTGTTATTGACTGTGGCCCCCTGTTAAGTTGCACATTAGGCATCAAATGGCGAAGGTGAGTACCCAGAAAGTAATATGCAAGCGTTCGTGCGGGAGATTCCTCCCCTTGCACTAGGCGCAAAAGGAAACGCAGTGCCAGCAGCCGACAGCGTATGGACACTGAAGGGAAAGCAAAGCCTCCTTGAGCACGCTGCTGTCCCAGTGCCGCGCGAGAGACCAACTCAGTGCCGCCTGACCAAAAAAAGGAACACAAAGCAGACTGCAGTGATCGCACGATACGTAAAGATGGTAGCACGACGTGAGAAAGGTACCAAATGCGACCGCAAAATACAGTCTGCGCAAGGTACCTCCGCTCAAGAAGCGGGAAGTCAAAATCCCGTGCATCCTGAATTTTCAGTCTTACTTCCTCGAGAGCGCTTAACCAAACAGATTCGCAAATGCCGTAGTGGTTGTATGAAATACCTAAAATACGAAGGGACGCGGCCGGCTGAATGGGAACACCGGCGCTAAGCCTGGAGTTTGGAGAGCCAATGAAGAAATACCGGGATTTGGAGATGTTCAACGCTGCACCTGAAATGTCGCCATACTGGGAAAATACATGCAGGCTGCGTGAAAGGCTATCTTCATCTGAAAGGTACAAGGTTATATCATCAGCGAAAGCTGTGACTTTCACGACACCACTACCAGGAAGCGCAAGACCCCGGACATGTGAATCCGCGTCAAGAGCACGCAAGTATGGCTCAAGGCTGAGGACAAATAGCACAGGAGACAATGGACATCCCTGACGGACCCCATGTGTTATGGAAAAGGCGGCACTTTCCCAACCATCCAGAACTAGTGTGCTTTTCAGACCAGTGTACGTATTTTTAATCATTTCCACAAACGAATGAGAAAAGCCGAAGGCTGTGAGCACATTAAAGATGTACGCGTGCTCTAGTCGGTCAAACGCTTTTTCCTGGTCCAAAGACACAAGGATACCACGCGCAGATCGCGACAAAGTATAAGCTATGATATCCCGTGTCGTATATGACAAGCTGTGTATTTCTCGTCCAAGCACTGATGAAGTCTGGTGATGACCTATTAGGGTGTTCAACAGACCCCTCAAACGTTGAACGGCTACCGCCGCGAATATCTTATAGTCAACATTGAGGAGCGTGATAGGTCTCCAATCTTCAGGATTAACAGAGGAAGCATCACCCTTTGGAATAAGCACAATGCGTCCATCTCGAAAACTTGATGGAAAGACACCGTCCTCGTAGCATCGCCGGATTACCGCGGTAATTGTAGCACCAATCTCATCCCAAAATGTCAAGTAAAACTCAACAGGTAAACCGTCTGGCCCTGGGGCCGTTCCACGTTTCATAGATTTCAGTGCCACCTTTACCTCTTCAGCCGACGGAGGGATGTGCAGGCAATCTGCAACTTCTTGAGGAATACGGGGCAAACTTCTAAGCATTGGCGGTGTTTCATCACAGTTAGTCCGCATGGCCGAACACGACATTGCTTCAAAATGCGCCAAGAAAACAGATCGATCACGCGTAGGAAGCCGCTGCGCAGGTGGTATTTGTGCTGTCATAGAGACAGGTGACTCTGATTGCCCAAAAAAGGAATGTCTCGCGTAGCGCAGCACCTCGGGATGTGCACATGGGTTGTGTCTACAGCGCCATGCTGCTGCCGCCAGGGACGAAGCAGCAGTCAAGCGCTGAAAGCGTTCACGCAGTTCACGCTGCCACGCTCGCATCAGAGGAGAAGGCGTCTCGGCGCGCAAAGCAATGCGTAACTTCATCGCGGTATCAGCAAGCTCTTCAGAAACGCGTCGACGAAGCGAACGCCCCTCTACTGCGCAGCGCAGGCGCCACTGTGTTTTAAGCGCATCCCAATCTTCAGGACCAGACGCCGTGAGCGACACACGTATTGCGCGTGACAAATCTGATCTTGAGCGCGCGTCCTGCAGGACGCGAACATCAAGACGCCATGGCTTTTCTGAGAAAGAAAATGGAACTTCGAGCTTCAAGACAATAGGCCGATGATCAGATACGTACACAGGAGAAGGTGGGAAGGACGGAACGCATAAATCAGAGACAAACGCCTCTAACGCTCGTGGGATATAAGCCCGGTCGAGCCTGCTGGAGGATCGTCCACGTCGCCATGTCCAAACAAAGGTATTTCCGTGCACTACATTGTGCGCGTCTAGTAATGAAAAGTGGTGGACAAGGCGGCGAAGCTCGCGTGAATTCCAAGCAGACCGGCCCCAGCCAGGACCTTGTACATCGGTTCGCGTATTTAGAACGCAGTTGAAGTCGCCAATCAAAATGACGTCACGACCGTCAAGAAAAAACACATCCAGGTCTCTGAAAAAGTCATTAGACTGTCCAGCTTGCGCTGGCCCATACACACACAGTATCCTTAATCTGAAAGAAAAGTAGCTACAGTCTAAAGCCAAAACCCTGCCCACGCCATCGTAAAAGGCATGATGATCCCTTAATAGAGCTCGGTTAAAAATAATAATACCTACTCCCGTAAAACGAGATGTAGCAAAAGAGAAATAACAATCTAGGTTGAACCTTCGTTTAAAAGCAAGCACGTCGGATAGCGAGAAAAAATTTGTTTCCTGGAGGCACAAAACATCACAATTTTCAGCGCGGGCGACACTAATCACTTCAGCCTGCTTTGCCGGACTGCGAAAACCCTGAACGTTCAATGAAATAATATGCAGTGTAGTAGCCATAATAAAAAGTAAAGACTAACCTGGACGCATAGTTCTAGACGGTGTCCTGGAAAGTGTCCAGGGGACACTTGCTCGACCAAATTACAACGCACTGTTCGACCCTCCAGAAGAGGGTCGAGGTTTTTTGGACCGTTGGGATTTACCACGGCCATCACTGCGTTCATCGGAGCAAGAGCTGGAATTGTGCCCTCGCTTTGTTTCACGTGGAGCTCCCATTTCAACGTCAAAATCGGCAAGGCTAGACAGTCCGATGCTACTATCCAGTCCCAGGCTGAAGCCGTCTTCCGAAGACGTGTCCTGAGGAGGTAGGGACTGAGCCGCCGGCAAGCTTGGATCCACATTCTTGATGCTGGCAGCACTGTCCGCGTCTTGGCAGTCCGGTGTAGGCACCCTTTGTGTGGGCGATTTTTTACGTGTACGACGCGATGTCGAAATGGTCGGAGCGGCCGCAACAGAAGAGGCTGTGGTGTTTTCGCAACTGTTTTCCAAAATAACCGGGGTCGTAGGGCCAACTCCAACAGCAGCAGCCTGATAACTGGGGTCATTTGTGCACTGAACATCAAGTGGCGTCAAAAAAGAGACGCCGACGCCGTTTTCAGGGCAGTGCGTTGCGTCTTTCGAAGCGCACGGTTCCTGCACCAGCGGGGAGGCCGACGCGCCAAGCGTCGCATCGACAATCGCGCTTTCGTTGTGCGCTTCGTTTGAAGGAACTTGTAGGGGTGAGGCCAGCACAGCGTCGGTGACCTCCTCTGCGTCCCCCGAGTCGGTAGTTGGTTCCATTGCCGGTGTCAGTGGTGGAAAGGCACCAGCGGCAGCGTCTGAGTAAGAGCGGCGGACAGGGCAAACCACAGTTGGGTGGCCGTCCCCGCAGCGTCGACATGGGCGGTCACATCCTTCACTAACGTGACCGTGCACACCACAGCGACCACAATACGGTGTTGTGCACTGGGCTCGTAGATGGTCCCCTGAGCCGCATCTTCGACATACACGCTGGAGACCACGGTAGTCAAACGTAGCACGGTGACCGGAGATGCGCAGGTAGTTCGGCACAGGATTAGCGGCGTTCATCTCCATTCGAACATACCGCGTTCCAGTGAGTACGCCGCGTCGCCCGCTCATCAAACCACTGGTGACAGTGAGCACCTTGCCATATGGGGATAACGCTTGGACGAGAGCTTCGTTTGAGACGAACGATGGCAGGAACAGGCAGGCGACGTTGGTCACTTGTGGGCCAACGGGAACGACTTGAACACGCTCGCCGCCGATCACCAGGCAGCCAGCATTGACGATTAGAGACATGGAGGCCATGCTCTTAACGGTGACTTGGAAGTTTCGAGCTCCCTGATGCTGCACGCAGTATACCTCTGAGAGGCCGACTATTGAGGCCGTCGCATCAACGACGGTCTCGGCACTAGTCCCCGTAGGGACAACAACGTCGAAGACAAGCGCCTTCGAAGGCGTCCAAGACGCGACGGGCTCCATGACTCGTACTGACGGACGCCCCTGACGTAGAACGATCAGGGACGTCCTCTAAAACCGTGGCCTATAATTGTAGTGAGGTTTTTATTACTTATAGACTTACGGGGCCTCGAAGACGTAGGAGTAGGTGGTCGGATGCATCACTATATACATAGCCATCGGTCAATGCGATCCTTCTTTGTTAGCACCAAAGGCGGTCAAACCTCTCCAGATTACAACCACCACGGCGTCTCCAAGGGTGGCGTACTCAACCCTGTGCTGTTCAATCAACCCTGTGCTCTCACTGAGCATCTGCCAAGTACAGTCAGGCTTTTGGGCATCGGCTGTAACACGGCTGCAGTTAAGAACGAGAATTCAAAAAAGCTGCCATTGAAACTGCACGTTACCTGGGAAATTCAGGCTTCGGTCGCACGCAACAGCAAGACGCGCCTGAGCCCAACATGAACACCATGAAACCAGCACGGCCTCCTCGACCGCAAGCAGCTAAACGCCAGGACCATGTAATGACGTACGCGCAAGCTGCAAGAGGACAAAGAAAGCTAGGGAAAAGTGCGGGAACATCAACAAGCCAGCAGCAAGCTCGACAAGAGTCTCAGGAGGGACCTCAAGAGAAAAGTAACCACGTGGTTAACATCCGAGAAAGCACTAGCACATCGCATCCAGTAAGTGTAACGCAACCAGAAAACTCCTCTGTGTCGATAGCTCATATTGTCATACCAATGTTATTATCGACTCTAAAAGCCATACTAGCCGCGATCCCACAGGCTAACAACCTTCCTGAGGTCAAAGCCATCTTGTCGATGGAACAGGTAGTGTTACAATTAGCCACAACAGTCACTGCGCAGGCAAAACATGAATAAGTGTTATCAAAATGTCACGATCTTCCAATGGAATGCGAATAGTATTCGCCCTAAGTGTGCAGACTTCCGAAAATTTGTGGCTCAGAGCTCCTTTCCAGTGTTATGTATTACAGAGGCCGGGGTAGAAATCACTTTTCGGTTATCGAACTACGTTGTGTATATGTCCTCTAGATCTACAGGACCGAGCAGAGCGATGATATGTGTGAGAAAAGATCTGCCATCAGTACAGTTGAATGCTACATCATCGGATTATCCAGAATATGTAGCATGTGAGGTTAGATTTGGTCGAGTAAATATAACAGTAGTTAGCGTTTATCTCCAGCCTTCCACAAATATCTCGCTTTCTGCATTGACAGCACTTTTCCGGACGTACACGAAAGCTGTGATATATTGCGGAGATTTCAATGCTCACAATGTCATGTGGGGAAGTGCGTACTGCGATCGTCGCGGAAAGGACCTACAAAAAGCAATTCAGGATAGTTCATTATGCTTGTTAAATGACGGTTCAGTGACGTTCCCACGAGGTTTCAATTACTCGAGTTGCCCAGACCTCACGCTCTGCTCACATGATATTGCATCTGGGGCGTCATGGCGAACAGACATTGAAACAAGGGGTAGTGACCATTTACTTATCTTAATACAGTATCCAAAACTACGTTTTACTAAATATAGGCCCTCAGCAAAGATAACTAACTGGCAAGCATTTCGTTATCACATATCGCGTAAAGCTGATACTGTTACTGACACTGACAGCTTAGTTTCACTCATAAAAAAACAAATTAAATCAGTGTTCCAAGTTCGTTAAAATTCCTGAAGGTTACGTTGGAGTAGACGCTGAATACGAAAGGCTTAGGGCCATTCGCCGCACAGCTGAAAGAAAATACAAACGCACGGGTCTGCTTGAAGATTACCGCGACTGTCAAAGAACGCATGACCGCATGAGACGACAACTGGATAGACTAGGCAAAAAGCGCTGGCGGGATTTCTGCACTTCGCTAACGCCATTTACACCCGAGTCAAAATTATGGAATGTTCTACGCTCTTTAAGTGGGACAGTAACACATCAACAACCATTTATAGCCTTAGCTTTAGTGAAGAATGTACCGAAAACAACCGTTGCGGACGAATTTTGTCAGCATATTACACGACCTAGTGCAGCCGGGCACACGCCTGAATACATTAAGTCTGTTGGGGATATTGAAGCATTGATTACTTTTTCTCTCAATAGACATCATGATGACCTAAATCATCCTTTTTCACTGCAAGAATTAAATAATGCTCTTGCAGTGTGCTGACAGAGGACAGCAGCTGGTCCTGATGGGATAACATATGCAGCATTAAAAAACCTGGGTCCTGTGGCCACATATACTTTGTTGAAGATATTTAATGATGCATGGACAACAGAGTGCCTTCCACCCTCCTGAAAAATTGCAAGAGTGGTCCCAATTCTCAAACCCGGAAAAACGCCTTTATCCATAGATTCTTTCCGTCCTGTCAGCCTGACTAGCTGTCTTTGTAAACTTATGGAAAAGATGATAGCCGCTAGACTTCAGTGGGGGGTAAATGTACGAACGTGCTTCCAGAAAATATGGCAGGCTTTCGTAAACACCGCTGCACCATGGATGCCATTCTAGACATTGTAACTTATGTAGATCATGAGAGGAGCTGTGGAAGAATCGTCGTTGCAGCAATTTTAAATATAAAGCGAGCATTTGACACAACCAGCCACGTTCATGTACTACATGGTTTAATTCATTTGGGAATAGTAGGCAGGACACTAAGATGGATTGCAGAATTCTTAAGAGACAGCAAAATCTTCATTGACACTGCTGACGGTAAAAGTAAAGAGCATGAAGTTAGTCAAGGAGTCCCACAGGGTAGCGTACTAAGCCCATTTTTATTTAATTGCGTTATGGCTGAAATATCCCATATATTACCTACTAGTTTGAAATATTCCATATATGCAGACGATCTGTGCATTTGGGCATCAGACAAGAGCATTCAAGCAGTTCAGCAAAAACTTCAAGATGGGCTGACAATAATGAATGGCTTTTTTAAGAGCAGAGGCATGATTCTTTTCCATGAGAAAACATCTGTACTTCCGTTCACAAGGAAATGCCTTAAGAAATTCAAACTTCAGATAGACTCTCAGCGCTTACAACTTGTGCGGCATCACAAATTTTTAGGGGTTATTTTAGACAGACGTCTGTCTTGGGCACCACAGATGAAATCATTAGAGGACAAAGTCAACTCCCTAATCAATATATTACGTCGACTGGCCGGAGTGAGATGGGGTAGTTCATGTTCTTCTTTATTGCGTGTACATTCAGCAATAATTCAACAAAGAAAAGCTTACTCTGCCCTGGTTTTACATGGGATATCACGTAACCTAGAGGAGAGGATTCAATGATTGTTGGCCAGAAGCCTTCGTATATGTCTTGGTGTGCCGCGAGCGTCTGCCAGTGCTTTAGTCAACCGACTTTCCATGCTATGAGATTTACGAAAACTTGCCGGCATTATCTTCGGTTGGCAACTCAACACGCTAATCATCCCCTATACCGACATATTCAGGAGAGATCAGCTGCAAGAATACATAAAGATATAGTAGAATTCAAGAGTTCACTGCCTACGCACGAATACTGACCTCCATGTGCATCCCACCCACCATGGCGACTCTCTATCCCAGATATTACAACTTCGATTCCGGGAATAAATTGTAAGAACGATGTGCCCATAATCGTAATAAAGGAATTAACTTTAACACACCTTTATACTAACTATGAAGACTATATTCACGTGTACACCAACGGATCATGTCTGAATCAATGCTCTACGTCGGCATTCTTTGTACCTGCATACGAAGCGAGAAAAGCTTTTCAACTCAGCCATTTCGCAACATCCACAACGAATGAACTCTATGCAATTCTCTGTGCTTCACGCTTCATATGTTTACAGCCAGGTCCACTTCGATGGGTAGTTATCAGTGACTCACAGTCCTCATTAGTTTCGTTGAAAGGAATCAGCCTGGGAAACAAAGCTAGTGAGCTCATATATGAAATACAGAGGACGTCTGCTATAGCAAGAAATTTAAACCACACCATAATGTTCCAGTGGGTGCCAAGCCACTGTGGAATCACAGGAAACGACATAGCTGATCACATTGCACGTGCAGCACATCAAGAAAATAATATATCACTACTACCTTTATCGATGAGCGATGCACGGTGTCTAATAAATAAGCTGAGCTGTCAACTGTCTAAGGAAACCTGGTTCGAAAATGGTGCGCAAAGCTCTCTGTTGTATAACATTGATCCCGGTTTAGAATTGAATATTCCGTTAAAGGTTAGCTGATCGGTAGAAACAGTCACCCATAGGCTTCGACTTGGTACAGCCTACACGAAGGCTTTCCTGTATAGAATAAGGAAAGCTGGCAGTCCTACCTGCTCATGTGGAGAAGCTCAAGAAGACGTGGAGCATATTCTTCTGCATTGTAAAAATCATGACGTACCTCGGAAGAACCTTTTTCAAAAACTCAATTCTTTGGATAAGCGACCTCCATAAATTGCAAAAATCTTGGGTCCATGGCCAAAAGGAAAGCTACAAGCCACTGCAGCACGTGCAGTCGTTCACTTTCTGGAGGAATCAGAAATAGCTCAAAACTACTAAACAAAAAACAAATGTTAACCGCGGTATGTTTCAAAACAGTATTTTCCTGCTTCACTACGAAATTTTTGGGAAAACCTTTCTGAAAACTTGTCAGTATTTAAGTGACAAGATCACCTTACACGTTTTATTGAACTTTAACGTTTTTGTGTGAACACTTAAATTGGCGTGATTACTTGTGTGGATTTCTTTTGTTTTGTTTTTTACAAACTCAGTGTGGCGCATGCACAGTTCTACGCAGTGTGGACTCATTTCTGTGTGGTGTGGACACTCAGTGTGGAAAAACGTGAACTCATTGTGTAAGTGTTGTGCTATGTACATATGTATAGCCTTGTGTTTGCTACTGAATGTGCGATGTTTGCTTTTGTGCAAGAGAAGAAGAGTAGCCGGCGACACGCATTGGCACCAACCTCTCCTTACATACATTTAATAAAAAAAAATTGAGGCTTGGAAATTTCTTCTGAGAAAGGCGCCCTATAGCTTTTACACGGAAATCTGTGAATAAGTACACCATAAGCATCAATGGTCAAACTGTACTATACCTTCGATCGCACAACTTTTTGCGTGTCATAATTAAAAACCTATAATGGAGCCATCACGTCTCGTTCATGAAAAAAACTGTTGTTAGGCATCTGTAACTTACTGAAGTTCTGCGCAGGAAAGTCTTCGGGAATGTCGCCCAATTCAATGCTACAGCTGTACAGGGTACTTTTTCTCGGTTTCCTGCGGTGAAGCTTACCGGCACTCACCAATGCAAGCAAAAAAGGCCTCCAAACGTTACAGAGTGGTCAGGCCTAGGTAGTCCGGATTGGCCTAAGCTTGCCTCGAAGTGCGTAGACGGTGGCTTCTGTGGCAATAGTCGGTGACCACCGTATTGCAACATATATAGACGTTGTGACACTCAGGACACATATAGTACATATTGCTCAGACACCCTGCCACCACCTATCCTCTTTGCCAACAGACAGACCACGTTCGTTCTTTTGCGAAACAGTGGCCACGTATAAAGAATCTTTACCAACATGCTTCAAACCCGCCGCGAGGCCTTCCACTTCTACTTGGTGCCTGACTCAAGTTGGCATGAGGCTAACAATACCTGGCATACAGAAAAAAGCAAATATGTTGTCATCTGCTTTTAAGCAGCTTGCTCTGCTCCTGTTATACGAGACGTACCAAGGCTCTATACACCTATACATCGACGGCTCCGTTTTACAGAAGAGTTCAACGGTATTTGCTTTGATACCAATGAAAGCCACACCATGCATATTTAAGACCTCTGACCTTACGACATCGACGGGAGTGGATCTCACGACTCTTCGTGCCGCATTGCAATTCGTTAGTGATCAATGGTCACAAAAGTGGACTATTTTTAGTGATTACAAGTGGACACTGCAACGACTTCTATCACCTTTACGCCGAGCCCACACGAACAACTGGTATCTGAAATTGCAGAAGAGACCTAATACTTAACTAAGAAAGCACATGACGTAGCCTTTCAGTGACTTACAAGTTGTTGTGGCATAATAGCAATGAACAGGTTGACCAAGCTGCCCTTTCTGTCTATACTGAAAGCAATCAAATTTCAATTTCGCTCTTCAAAACTGCCACTGCGGGGAAACTACTAATGCTTGCTCGCGAACACAGCACGTCGCAATGAAACGAGCCACATTTCAGGCACGCACCATTATATGCTCTAGACCCAACGATCAGTCTTCGAATTCATCCAGGACTTTGCTACTTTGATCTTCCAGGAGACGCTGCTATGCTGTTCAGGGTTAAGGTTGGGTGTCGCATTTACCAATTCGTACGCGTTCCACATAGAAGTAGGGGACACTACTGCCTGTGATCATTGCCGCAGGGACGATACAATTTGTCATGATAAGTGCGAATGGCCGCACTATTGCTCGTAGAGACAATCGCTTTGCGATACACTTGACCGACTGGACAAGCAGACTCTTTTGGAAGAAAGAATCCTGTGCTACCGACAGGACTTATGTCGCAAAGAAAGGCTGTGACGGTGCTTCTGCTCTTTCTGCGTTTAACCGGTGTCTCTAAATGTCTGTGATCAGGCCTCCCCGCCTGTGTGTGCCTGTGCATTTTTTTCTAATTTAGTTTATCTTTATCTTCCTCTATCCTGTTTTCAGCTTTTATTTCCCCACCACAGTACAGGGTAGGAAACCAGTTCTTAGTTAACCACCCTGCTTCTTCCTTTTATTTATTTCTCTGTCTCTTTCTCATGTCGAATAAAAACCTTTTAGGGGCGAACCTTTTTATAGCGGCACCCGTTCGTCCCCCGTAGAATGTAACGAGTATAACATTTTGACCTCCAAGGTGGTGCCGGTGAGAGACTTATTCTGTGCGTTGTTGAACAAAAAAAAAATAGTCTCAATGTACATGTCAATGGCTGCTAATGGGGAATGAGAGACAGGAGCATTCGGCTTTTAGGTAACGCGCAGGCTGCGATCACCATTAGCAGCCATTGGCATGTACATTGAGCACTATCTGACAAGAAAGGGTTGCTACGTTATACTCGCTGGGTGTAACCTCCTTAGCTTTAGAAAGGTTTAGCGAGCGTTGAGCCGCAGTGCCCTGAATACAATGAACTTGTATATACAATGAACTCGAGGTGGTTAAAAATGGGAAGTAGATACGAAGCGCAAGCCGTAAGAAAGTAAAAGCCGAATTCTCCGCCTCTCATTTCCCATTAGCAGCCATTGGCATGTACATTGAGCACTATCTGACTGAAAAAGTTTGCTACGTCATACTCGCTGGGCGCACCTCCTTGGTTTTCGAAAGGTTTAGCGAGCGTTCGGCCGCAGTGCCATGAATACAGTGAACTAGTATATACCATGAACTCGAGGTGGTTAAAGGTGGGAAGTGGACCCGAAGCGCAAGCCGTAAGAAAGTGTGCGTGTGCCACCGGTCGTTTAGTCCTTGGAATGTCCGCTGGATGGCGGTGCTTCTATATAGGGAATATATGATGAAAAGATGCGAGACGGTGGTACTTGGAGTGTTGAATAGATGGACGAACGGACACATAGACAGATGCATGGATGGACGCATGAACGGACGCAGGGGCGGCTGCATGGACGAACGCAGGGACGGACGCACGAACAGACGCACGCACGGACGGGCTGATGGACGCATGGACGGTCCCACTGACGGACGCATGGACGGACGGAAGCAAGAACGAATGGACGGACGAATTCTTCGCCCCACTCTCCATCATTTACTCCGTGGATATGCTGCCATTTTTTTATCCATTCACTTAGTCGTAAAGCCAGCTTGCCGTGTCAATGTTTCATCATCGTGTTTTCAGGTCGAGCGTCCTCTTTTGAAGCTTCCTGCCGATTAAAACGGCTGCCTTTCCGAGGCCATAAGCCATCGACAGAGTCAAGACACAAGCAACAGTTTGCGCAGGACAAGAACCAGGAGGAACACAACCAACTGTCGTTTATGTAAACATCTTCCTGAGCTTGCTGGGTTCCTAACTTTAAAAATTAACAAAAAATATAACCAGCTGCTGTGTGCGTACCGTCGTCTGGATATCGTTTTGAACATCAGGTAAGCTGCTGTCAGATTCAGGCTTCTGCGCAATGTTTGTTTATCTGAGGCTAAATCCAGGTCAATATTTGAACCGTCACTGTCTAAAAGCAATCATTTCACTATGAATCTGTTGGAACAGTGTACCCTCGAGCAGGAATACGCTCTGATTTTGGCAAGATGTCTGGAGTATAATTTATGTAAACATCTACTCTTTCCGAGTTACGCATGCATTTTAGGTTCGGCACTTGGGCCGAAAAAGGAAGAGGCATTCCGTGTATTTCTAACGAGTTGCCGAGGGGTTGCTAGCCTGCGCAAAGTCGTTCCAGCCCTGGTTTTCTCGGTTTACTTATTTCAAGCCGGGGTCTGAGGCACCCTGCAGTACGACGTCACAATCGACTACAATGGAGTTTGGTCGTGACAACTTTCCTCGAAGAAACAGCTGCATCGCTACGGTGCTTTTCACGCGTTGGCACGAGCGTGAGACCCATCACAGCAACAACTTTCTCACACCAGTGACGGGGCACCGTGGTTTCACAGTTGAAATGTGGTGACTCCACCCCAGTGACGGTGTAGGGCCCTAGATCAGACATCCTACTTTGGAGCCCTTTCCCTCATCAACGGATCTGGGGAAACGACTGTAGACATTCAATGCTTGCGGGCTACTTGATGTGAGTTTACCAACAGAGCGCCACTATGTAACTTGATTAATTGATTGATATGTAGGGTTTAACGTCCCTAAATCACCATATGATTATGAGAGACGCCGTAGTGGAGGCCTCCAGAGATTTCGACCACCTAGGGTGTTTCAACATGCATTCAAATCTGAGCACACGGGCCTGCAGCATTTCCGCCTCCATCAAAAATGCAGCCACCACAGCCGGGATTCGATCCCGTGATCTGTGGATCAGCAGCCGAGTACCTTAGCCACTAGACCACCGCGGCGGGTCGTCACTATGTAACTTAACTCTCTTATTGATCTCTCTCTCTCTAATGTAAAAACATACGTCTGTACTCTGTTTTCTCGCACAAGCGTTGCTCCTCTTTGTAAGGGACGACTGAGTGGCCAGCTACCAACGCTAAGACCTGCCGGACCCGAGTTGCAACAGCATACATTACTACAGTGCGGGATAATGCAGTGGTTAGTGTGCCCAGCTTTGAATTGAACGTTTTTGCAAACGCCTGAAGTGAACAGCTAACAGTGACAGTGAAAGTTATGCTTTCTTGCAATACATGGTTAGGGCGAAGCTGATATGGAAACGCTAAATGTAACGGCTACTGTGCAACGAAAACACACAAACACACACACGCACGCACGCACCTATGCACACTGACAGACACGCACGCACACACTCACAGACACAAGCACACACATGTCACATGCACGCGCAGGCACACACACACACGCACAACCCCACACACACACGCAGAGACACACACAAACATTCAAACAAATACACACACACACACGTACCACTGCACTCGTGTAAACAAGCAATTATGCTCACGCGACGCAGTAAGAAAGAAAGTAAGGTCTTCCCAGGTTTACGGCCACGCAAACATTTGCGTCGACAGAATCAAGCGGGCAGCGAAAGCGAACCTCTGTGCAAACCAAGATATTGAGGTCTCTTTTCATATTCTATTTTTTACGGAAAGAGGAAAACGTGGGGCGTCCTATACAAGGAAGCGAAACAGCGTGTGCGTTCAAAAAGCAAAAAAAAAAAGTAAGGCAACCACAGCGTTAGTAGACAACACGAGCAAGCAATGCCGCTGTCAGCGAAGTCACGCAAAGTGAGAAAAGCAGTATCGAAAAACAAAACACAAAAAGAATAAATAAGAAGCCCAAACATGGAAACGCAAGAAACGAGGGATTAGAGGGGGGAGCATAAAGCAAACAAGGGGACGGGAGAGAAACGGCGTGCGTGTTGCGCGGCGAGCCTCGCAAGGAATGGTGCGAGGGTGTGTGCTCGGTAATAACCCCCAAGACCTGTGTCGCTGCCGCTGCCGGTGACATGACGCAATTACGTTCTCGAGTGCGCCCACGCGGCTGGATTTAGCATGTCACTCAGCGTTTTGAGTTGTGGTCGACCGGTGGCCGCGCGGCAAATGGGAACACGTCTCTGCAGCCCATTTATATCCACGGCTATCGCCAGTTATAACGACGGCCTACGACGAAGCGCTATCTTTCTTTATTATCTTCCGTTTTGACTTCGTGCATAGCGCCTGCTTACAAGGTAGGCCTTGACGAGAGTGAACGTGTAAAAAAAAAATAGGAACCCCATTGCATAAACAATGATCGAAATAAAATGACATGTTTCTACACCCGTCACGTTTTTATTCCGAACTCTTTGCAGAGTATGCCCCAGGATTCGCTGAACGAGTAGTTCGCCAACTGTACTTGGCGGATATCGACTTAGTGGATGCTTCAAGCAATAGACTTCTACGCATTTTTTTTCATTAGTCGTTTATATCATAATCGAATGTCTTGAATTTTGGCCCAACATGGTAGATAAGGCGACCTTGTATATTGTTGTGTCGACACAGTGCGTTGTTTTATTGAATAGGGGCAGTTTAGAGCCGCGTAATGATGGTACTTCTATTATGAGCCTGGTACAAAAAGTTAGCTTGAACCGGCTGCCGCTGTTCGGTGGCTTATGTCTCACGCTGCCGAGAACGGTATTTAGGTTTGGTGCCGGCCACAGCACTATCTTAAAGTTAGTGCTGGGCCACAATGGAAACAATAAAAAAAATCATTGGAAACCAATATTTAGGGAGGCATCCTAAACCCTGGTAGCCTAAATTAACTCGCGGTCTCCCACTTACAGCCTGGTCTGTTGTAACTCAGAAAGTATCTTCTTAATAAAAAGGTTGGGTACTGTATTGATCAACAGCTATTGCAGAAGCGATGTATCCACCGTATTTATCTGCATTGATCTCTCCTCGCATGGTCGTTTCTGTAGCAGTGTTATATTTATCTGGAATCAATATTTCATCAATTTAGCTTTGTCAACTGAAGCGCATAACATTAGCGTAACAATGACGAGTTATGTCAAAAAGCTGGGTTCACCCTTCAGCAGTTCGATCACTGTCAGTGCACTCCAAAAGTACCCTCTCCACAATTGAATCATTTGATTTAAACGTGAATACCAGCCTTCCTTCCCTTTGCGACCCTAACCACGCTAAACTGCATCACGCTATAAACAAGTTCAAAGTAACTGTCTGCATTATATTTTCTTTCAAACTACGACAGTAATTCTTTCAAGAAGGAAAGAAAGAATAGTGCAATAAGTTCTGGAGGAATCAGAAATATCTCAAAGCTACTAAACAAAAAAATGTATTACCATCATTGTTAACTGATATGATTCATAATAATATTTTCGTGTTTCACTGCGTTATCATTGTGAAAACCTCTCTGAAAATAGTTGTCACCATAGACGTTTTATTGAACTTTCATACTTTGTGTGAACACTTGAATTGGTGTGGTGTCTTGTATTTTACAAACTCTCTTTAGTGTGGACACATTTCTATGAAGTGCGGACAAATTTCCGTGTGGTCTGGACACTCAGTATTGAAGAACACGGACCCATTGCGTAAGCGTTGTGCTATGTACATATGTGCAGCCTTGTGTTTGATACAAAATATGCGATGCCGACTTTTGTGCAAGAAAAGAGGAGTAGCCGTTGCCACGCATTCGCACCAACCTCTCCTTATATACATTTATTTAAAAAAAAAGTTTCATTTCATTGGCGTGTCGGGTCATATACTCAAGTTGGGTAACGTTTGCTGCGTAATAATGTGGAGGAGGTGGTGAAGCGTATTCTATCTGTATTTCTAAGTCTCTACGCAATATATATATATAAAAACTGTTGGGAAATAAATATATTTATCCTTGTTGACAACGCTCCCGTTGTGCCATATCCCATACCTTCACGAAGACTAACTGGCCCATTGAATTATTACTCCCACTGACCTGAACCATGGCTGCCAGTACATCATCAACGGAGCGTTTGTCGCGGAGATATCCAAATTACCCTACGAAGTGTGCCGTCATCGGGGACTCAATCATGCGGTACGTCCACACGCACTTCAGCCCGAACAACTCATCGACGCCGTGCTTCATCTCCTATGGTGGTGCTATGTTTTCGGACATTCCGGTGCTACTTGAGTACCTACCTTACCGGGTGGACACGTTGTTTCTGCATGTGGGCACCACGAACATCCTGAAGACGAGCTCTTCAAGATCACTGGATTCGTTGAGGGAGGCATTGAAGCGAATGAGGCAGATGCGCCCGAACATCAAGACACTGCATCTTAGTCTGCCACTACCTCGCGCACCCAATCGCTGACGGCGGGACTCGAACTGGCAATCAATGAATCGGTTCAATATGGAGGTACAGCGATTCAGCAGAGAGGCCCGCCGTCTCTGCCACTACGGGTTGTTGGGAGCAGGCGTCTATTACGTCGAACATGGTTTCTCAACACTCCCGCTGCGCCGCTTCCTGGCTGCAGACGGCTTACATGCAAGCTTCGAGGGAGTCGCGCTGCTGGCACAGCACACGAGGGTGCAGCTGCGATGGACGTCGGTGGCATGGAGATCGGCGGCAATCGCTTGCACGGACAACTCCAGTGCCAAGCCTCCTCAACAACAAGGAGCCGAGCGACACACAGAGCCATCCAGGGCACCAGCAGTGACGATGTCGCCACTACCACCAGCGAGGCCAGCGAGTCCCACCAGTGAGTCAGAGATCGGCGGCAACGGCTTGCATGGCAAACTCCAGTACCAAACCCACTCAACAACAGGGAGCCGAGGGACACAAAGAGCCATCCAGGGTCCCAGCAGTGACAACGTCGCCACTCCCACCAGCGAGGCCTTACAACACCAGGCGGACGAATGCGGCGAAGACCAAGGCAGCGGCTTCCAAATGACACGGGGAAACAAATGGTACGGGCAGTCTTAAACACGCATGGTCCCACTCATTTCTATCGATTAGGAAAATTATTGAAAACGGGTGCAATACGAAAAACACGCGGAACAACTAACCAAATATCTATCTCACGAAATTGCACCTAAGGGCCTCCGCCTAGCCTGCAACCCCTCAATGTCTACACTAAGTGAAGCAGAAAGGGGGAAGTGGGAAAAAATATTACTAGAGGCGTCCTTGCAACTGACTCGGGTCATTGCGGACCATAGTGAGCGTAAGGCCGCCGAATACAGTGTCACGGAGGCCACGCAGAAATTGGTATCTAATCTCGGAGAGCATGAGGCAAGAGAACTGGAAAGATATGAACTAAAGAAGAGAGGCAAAATTTCAGTAGTAAAAGATAGAAAATTCAAGCGGGACTGCAGTAGCTTCACTGCTCTGCAACAGGAAAATAGGAATGAGGCCGTACAAGAACGCCAGGGACCACCCGTACCACAACCTAACTTTGAGGAGAAAAATGGGAACTCGAAACTACAGTGCAATCCTAATCAAAACATCCTTACTCTCGAATATGACGCTGACACTCCCGTACCACGTGATAGCCAAGAGCAGCCGAAAACTTATGAGAAAAATGTCCACAATCTGTCAAACACAACACTCACACCCGCTCAGCTTCAACTTTTGTCGAGAGGCTTAACCTTTTGTCCATCATCCGGTAGATTCAATGAATTTGAACTGTACCAAGACCTCGATAACTTTGCGCGTAATCTCCGCCTCCGTGAATACTTTCATGATCGCAAGGACTGTACGGACGAGAGTAGAGTGATTGGTGGTGACAAATCATGGTGTCCGGGTGAGCAGAGGGACAAACACCTCGATATGTATATATCAGCAGTTCAAAAAGATATCATCAGAGCGTATGAAAAAAATCGGCCATTTCGAAACAACATATCAAAGTCAGAACGAAGGGCACTCGATGAACTACGAAAAAACACTGAAATTACTATCAAACCGGCTGATAAAGGGGGCTGCATAGTAATTCTAAACACGTCGGACTACTTAAAGGAAGGGGAACGACAGCTATCAGACACAAAATTCTACAAAGAACTTCCAACGGACCCGACTCCCGAATTTGAAAGGGAGATAAAAGTAACCCTAAACAATCTCCGCCGGGACGAGAAAATTACCGGCAAAATGTTAAAAGCAATGTTACCGGCCCATTCTGTTCCCGGTCGATTCTATTTGCTCCCCAAAATACACAAGGCAGGTAATCCGGGACGTCCGATAGTATCCAGTAACAGCACATCAACAGAAAATATATCAGAATTCATCAATTTCTTAATAAAAAACATCCCCCCAAATTTTTCCTATTACCTAAAGGACACAAACCACTTCATCTGCGAAACTTCAAGTCTCGACATCCCAGGCCGCAGTTTTCTGGTGACCATGGACGTCTGCTCACTGCCCACCAACATACCCCACCATGACGGAATAGCGGCTATGGTTTCTGAATATGTAAAATCTGACTCATCAACTAGTGTAAGTGGCGAGGTACTGTTTACACATCTTGAACTTGTACTAAATTATAACCATTTTGAGTTCAATGGCAAGCATTTCCTTCAGGTCAGTGGCACTGCAATGGGCACGAAAATGACCCCAAACTTCGCGAGCACCTTTATGGCTTCACTTGAAATCCCATTCATTGAGAGACGCACCTTGAAACCTTTCTACTACAGAAGATACTTAGATGATATTTTTATGATATGGAACCATGATGAGGGAAGTCTTTTCCGCTTCATAGAGGATTTTAACAAGTGCCACCCGTCAATAAAATTCACGCACAAAATTTCTAAAACTAGCATTAACTTTTTGGACGTCACTGTCACGGTCAAAAATGACCGCTTGTCAACAAACCTTTACAAAAAGCCTACAGACCGCCAAATGTACCTACATTTCAACAGCAGCCACCCAAAGCATTGCAAAACGGGTATTCCATATTATCAGGCCTACCGGTACCGAAGAATATGCACCGATATGCGGGAATTTGACAGACACGCGGAACACCTAAACACCTGTTCCTTATTGAAACAAAATTATCCGGAAGACATTATTGACGATGCCATACTACGTTCTCGCAACGTGAACAGGAATGATATAATTAAGGGACCAAACAGAGCATCTAAAACGACTTCCCAAACGAACCTTGTACTAACTTACTCCTCATCAGCGCCACAAATCAACAACATACTTTCCCGCCATTTCAACATAATTAGGCAAAGCAAACAACTAACTTCTATTTTCGCGAAGCCACCTCACGTGGTGTACCGCCGGGATAAAAATCTGAAGGACATTCTTGTCAGAGCAAAAACAAACACCCCCAAATTTCAATCAGGGTGCCATCCCTGCGGAAAATCTCGATGCAAGGTATGCCCACAGATGGTCACAACACGTGAATCCAAAGCGAACTTCTCGGATTTCAAAT
>NW_027465330.1:0-30996 GCF_043290135.1 Rhipicephalus microplus | reverse complement strand
ACGTGAACAAACTGGAAGCTCTCCGTTTCGTTGCTGCAAAAGTTTTTTTTTCCGTACTTGCGCTACGATCAATGACAGAAACTTGTATTTAGCACTAAACGGTAAAATAATGAGTTAGCCAACATGCACCGCTTGGAACCTGCGTGATGGTATTCTGCTTGCGGTGAAAGATGTACTGAGGTGGAAGTAACGCTGCAGTAGCAACTTTTGTGCAAAAGTTAAAGATGAAGTTGCTAAAGATGAAAGGTTGCTCATGAATGACCTAAAAGGAAATGTCACGTACAAATGCGATGTATTTGACTGTTATAAAAAAGGTTGGTATTTAGTGAAAGAAAAAATAATGCACCGTTTTGATTATGATAATTGTTGTTTGAGAATATACGAGTCTTCAATTTACTCGTAAACAAAAATTTTTTGATGCTTTATTTTCTGGATGATGGTTTTCGCTTCGGTTTCATTTCACGAAGTAACCTTTGCGCGATGAAGAAGGTTGTACCTTATTTCACGCACGCAGGCCGCAGCTGTAGAAAATAAATGATTCGGCAGAAGACAGCATTTTTCAATTTGTTGATTTGGCTTTGTACCTAGTATTTCAAAAGACGATACGGGTGTTTGACGTGGTCTTCCATGAGCAAATTACTTCACCTATATAAATTGTTATGATTGATATTTTAATTTATGGCCTAAGTTTGTTTGCAGTTTTTTTTTCTTTTTGTAAAATTTCGGAGTTTAAACATTATAATTTAGTTGCACCGTACTTGACTTAGCGTCATTTTGTTATAACTCGTCCAGCTGACTGTGCTCGCAGTAAGCCTACACATAATCAACAATAGAATAGACTACGTCAAAAATTATAAATGACCTTGTCAGCACTCATTTATTATATACACATGATGCAATACAATAATACTAGAAGAATGAAATGAGTAATGCTACATCTTTAGTCTTCAACGCCCTTAATCTCAAATATCCTTGTTCACATTCATAACTTAAGATGAGAATATAGTTCATTCTGCAGTATGTTTTCCAGGAAGTGCTTTTGAGGGAAATTACCTCACACATATTCTCTATGTATTCGCACTGTTTGTAATCTGTATATATAGAACAGATCTCGACACCTATACAATGGAGTGTCAAACTTGGTGTACTGAACAAAGCGACCTGAGTCAGATAACATACGTGAAAAATGAGTTGTGCTTAAAAGAACGAAGAATCAAGAAACCGTTTTCTTTTTCCTTCTTTACGTCTGTTTCCATCTTCCAAAAAGATTTATAGAGTCCTGCCTACTTGAAGGTCGCGGGTTTGATACCAGTCTGGAGGATGTGGTGAAGTTTTTGAGAAGCGTGTGCACTATGTGACGTCAGTGTCCATTAAAGAGCAGCAGATGGTCGAAATTTTCAGAGCCCTCCTTCATATGACATGGCTCATTACCATATTGTGGTTGGGGCCCGTAAAATTGCGAGCAGTTATTATTAGATTTATTGCGTCATATGAGATATGCCAAAATTGAAGTAAGGGTCTATCGCGCAGTTAGTTTAAAATGCGACGGTGGCTCTTCTTAGCACAAATTTTACGCACATAACCTGCGCTTTAAGAACGAGAGAAACAAGAGCATTCAAGAAGCAGGGACGGCCATTAGACGCCAATTCACGGTACAGGTGAAAGCTACCGAAAAACGATACTTTCACCCAAACGCTTACACACTCCATGGAAAGGATACTTGTACACAGAACTACATCTGGATGTTTCCGAGGTTTCAGGAAGTTTTGATTTGACATCAAAGGAGTGATTACTCACATTCCTGTTACAAATAGAAGGTGCGCATTTGGCCGCAGACAAAGCGTAGAACATACGTCGAATGAAACCCGGACATGTTCCCTTGGACATAATGTAAAAATATCTGGGACTTCGCGTTTCAAAACTACTATATGAATATGGAACACGAAGTATAGGAGGTCTCTGGAAATTTTTCGCCATCTAGTGTTTTTTAACGAGCGCTTACATTGTCGAGTACAGGAGACTACCATTTCGCCTCCCCTGAATTGAGACCACAGGGGCGGGAATCGAACCCCTGACCTAACATCCGAGCACCGTAGTCACTTATACACCAGGGTTCGCTTGCATAGAGTTTCCTAAAATTAACTAGAGGGGACTCTGGCGCTGCGATCGTTCAGTGACCATGGGAATGGTGGGTAGTACACACATTTGCCTAGTCTTCGTACTTGCGGACGGCGAATCGTACTTGCGGCTTCGTTTATTGATAGTTTCGGTTTGGTTTTGAGAGAAAGATTAGACCCTTTTGAATTTCATGACCCGATTTCGAAAGGTAAGTCTAAAATAATAAGATGGTGAAGCGCAAGCACTGAACATTTGCTAATATTTGTTTCATGAGAAAACAACTTCAAGCAACACGAACACGCACGGAGCCAGAAGCAGGCCACAAGTACGAATATTAGACGAATGTGTGTACTACCCATCATTCCCATGCTCGCTGAAGCGCCGTGTGTTGCAACTCCCATAGACACTAGCGCCAGAGTTCCCTCTAGTGTATAATTAGGAAACTCTATGTTCGCTTGGGCACAACGCTGAAATTACACTGTTTCGAGGGTTCCATGCGGGTTTCTATTTTCTGTAATTGTGCACGCTTTTTAATGCCAAGACACCATGCTGCTATCCACGAATGATGTCCATGGAACAAACATGGCCAGGGCATGTGATTGACACTTCAAAACATAGTGAGAGGCCCCGCCATACACTTCGAAAACAGCTGCCGCAAGAGTATTCTATTAGAAAGTCTCGTTCCCAGCTGCTCTCCTGGCTCTAAGCACGTTCACCCCTCTCCATTCTAGCGTAAGTGCGGAACCACCATTAAGGCTTTTCAAAACACATTGCGGGAGTCTCCGACTTCATCGTAAGTTGTCCCGTGTTCAAAGAGGAAGTGGGAAACGAGCTAAAGCGAAAGAAGAGAGGCAGAGCTGAATTCTGAATGGATAAAAGATGGTTTGTTTGATAGCTGGTGCTTGAAGCTGTCAGTGTCAAAAATAAGCTAGCTCGCTAATTGACAGTAACTACGCGTCTTTTCCAAGCTGTCAGTCTGAAACGCTGATCTTGCTTTAGTATTGGTTGGGACACTGCGCAAACAAATGAGTTTAATACAGTGATAATATTTGAGTGCGACAGCTTCGCAGAAGAAGCAGCACAGAGCCCAACAAATACAAAGGTAGAGTGGCCACGTATGCGTGCCTTCTTTTTATTGTTCACGTGTAGCTGTTCCCCACAAGCGTAGCTGGGGGAGTTCTCAAACGCAATTTTCTCATTACAGCGTTTCAAGTTTACTACATTAATGGGCGTACGTAGTTATCTCCGTTATTTCTCGTTTCCATCGTTTTATCGCCATGCCGGCATTAAAGTAAACTAGGGGCGAGTCGCGGCAGCTACCTCTCTGCGCTAATGACCCAGCACACTCCAGCCCAAAAGCTATTTTTGTCATGATTCTCCTGCATTACACGACCTCTTCTATATACATAAATCACTTTTATATTTCCGTTCAGCGATGCACAAGTCTGCAGAAACAGTCGGCTGCACAGACTAAAGAGATAGAGAAGAACAGAAAAAGACACAGACTCTTTATCACAAAAGCAAGTTTTGGTGGCACGTATATAACTACAAACATATCATAGTGTTTAAAAAATGGAATGTAATCGAAAGAGTCAATACGAATTAGTAAAATAGCAAATAAGAAAAAAAATGAGACGCGCCAGTAAATATGATACTCACATCGCGACGAAGTCCTTTACACGCCTTTATTAGGCTTTGAAGACGTGGCCAAAAACTGTCACCTCCGAGGCACAGAACCGACTCAAGAGCCTTATCCACTAACGATGAAGATGACGAACACTAGGTGATGATGGTTCCACAGTAATTCCCCGCGCATGAGAGCGGCCATCCTGGCCACAACTTGTATATGCGGAGAACGCCTTGCGAAACGCTTCATACGCGAGACCTGCACTATCTCCGTACCGCGAAAGCACCGGTCACTTGGAGCAATCACAGGTTCAACGCGATAATTAACGGGTGAGGTCTGCTCTAAGACTGTGTATGGGCCGAGGAACCAAAACTGAAATTTGTCGCACAAGCCAGGAGTGCGAATCCGGAGTAGCACATCGTCGGCGGGATGAAAGGTCACAGTGGTGTGGTATGCGTCATGCTGATTTTTACGCACTTGTTGTCTCTCCTCAGTGTTGATGCCAACAACATTTACAGTAAGAATTCCATGTTGGTTTAGCCTCTTCTGTATGAAATGGGGAATTTATGAAGCTTTTTAAACGGACCAATTTGTAACATCCAATTTAACCGTAAGACTAAATTTTGTTGCTGACTTGAAGGGCCGCAGACGGCATACTTAGCGTATCAGCATTCAAAGTATTCATGTGTCGCTCTAAAGGTTTTCACTCGTCGCGTTACGCGGGGAATTCAAGATATGCATCTGCCGCTTCGCCAACGTTAATTTTCGGCGTTATTTTGCCTAAGACGTGTGATAGAAAGTTTCACGAACACTTCCTAGACACTTCCTCGACACTGTGCATTGTCTTCGACTAAATACGACATACCCGAACAGGTATTAGTACAACATTAGGTGTACCCCCGATTCCTGCTGTCAAATGCACGAGAAGGCTTCTACATTAGAGGGCTGGGGGCAAGTGCAAAGAATAATCATAACCCCCTTACCCTCAACATACTTCGCCTTCATGGATACAACGGGACAGCGTAATCTGGCTCCGTGGGTATCACCTTTTCATACGCTAACCATCTCGGTGCACGCCTCTAACGCTTCAAACATTCGTCGCTTCAAACTATACATCCTGAAATGTCTGCTCCAAGAACAGCGGTGCTGAGTCCACTACGTCATGATTCTTTCTCTTGCAAATCTACGAAGGCCCATCGCGTTCGTAAGGTAACACGTGAACCTGCGAAGCTCTTCATTTCATTGATGCTGTTGCTGCTGATGTTGATTAGATATATCAGAGCACTCTGTAATGCACGAATCTTGTAAACAACCCACGCGTAACGTGATTCACAAGTTTTGACGCCTGGTGCGATTCTAAGCCTCTGCCACGCAATATTCCATACGTTAAGAAGACTCCTCTCAGTACATACCATTCCTATACGATTGCTTTTTTTTTAAGCCGCTTCAAGCCATGGCATGGCTTTGAGGTAGAACCCCTGCCTGCACCGCACAAGGTCTTCGTTCCATTCTAATTCGACCCGATGATTTCACGTAATTGTTTTTTATCATTCTTAATTTTTCGGTCATGGACAACGCTGATTTTACGCTTTCCAACGACGACGCCGACACCTGCGGCACCTAGTGCTATCACGTTGAAATAAAGCAATGTTGCTGCGCTACAAGTCTCCGTTTTCGGTCCTTCGGTTCCTGTGAGTGAAGATGAGAGGTGAATATTTTCTGGCGCTTAACATCAGGCGTCAGTAATACGTAAAAATCGCTGGTCGCCCCGCCGCGGTGGTCTAGTGGCTAAGGTACTCGGCTGCTGACCCGCAGGGCGCGGGTTCGAATCCCGGCTGCGGCGGCTGCATTTCCGATGGAGGCGGAAATGAAGGAGGCCCGTGTGCTCAGATTTGGGTGCACGTTAAAGAACCCCAGGTGGTCTAAATTTCCGGAGCCCTCCACTACGGCGTCTCTCATAATCATATAGTGGTTTTGGGACGTTAAACCCCACATATCAATCAAAATCGCTGGTCATAATAAAGAAAAAAGTTGTTGTGCCATTTTGCCCCCACACTCACTCCCCTTCCCCGGACGCCCTTTTATTCCTTCTGTCATTACTGTTGCAGTGCATAGAACAAAAAAAAAAAGATACGCTATAGCTAAAGTGCCTTACAAAAGGATTGCGTTTGTTCGACGTGGCGAATTTTGTATCTTGTAGTTTACTAATCAGAGCCATGGGGCATAGAAGACTATTTATATTAGAGAGCTTCGTGGCACTGGCTGTCTTCCCGATTCAAAAGGGAAGCGCCGAACTTCTAGTCGTTTATTTATGCCGTCTTACTTAGGAAGGCCAAATGTGACTGCTGGAAACAATGCCCGACGATGCTCGACAGCTACCTTTTCCCTCAAATTTAGTGTTGATGTGGGAGAACTTTCTTGCTTACGAAAATTGTTTTTTTTTTTGCAAATGGGAAGCATTACACTAGCATTGGTAATACACGTCATCATTATAGAGAAAAATGCGGCCATTCTAGGTGGTGTTCATAGTACGAAGGTGGGCGTCGCAGCCTCGGCAGTGTGTTTTAGGAAAGTCACGCCTGCTTATTGCAGCCCATAGAGAATTATGGCGGCCCCCAGAGAACTGTAATTGGAAATGCCTATAAACCTAACACAGTGGGATATCACCTCTTTTTAGTCACGTTCCTGGAGTACAAAATCTGGCGAACGTATGTATGTGTAAGTGATTCCTAAAAGACAGAATAGAAGATAAAAGTGAGCCCTGTAACAGTCTGCATCATAGTGCGACACCTCAACATTGAAAGCCGACGTCGCGGATGGCAGTGCATTTTCAGGGCAAGGGGAAAGTTCCCACATATTTACTAGACCCCAGAAACAATTATGGCGGCACCTAGGGAGCTTTCCTTCAAATAGTGCACAGATCTTCACAGTAGCAAAGGGGCATGTCCAGCTCAGACTGTTTCACGGGAGCACAAAGGCTGTCGTAAGCGACGTTGCTCCCTCAGTAGTGTGTTCTTTTTTTTTGGGGGGGGGGGGGGGTAGGGGAGCTTTTTTGTATCTTCTACACAGCGAAGAGCACATTGCGGCGACATCGAGGTAGCCGTCCTTGAAAAGGTGCGTATACTTGTCAAGTTCAAAGAGAAAAGTGACGCAACGTGCATTTCGCCTTCCATTACTTTGTCTCTTGCATAGGCTCGCTCTCTTTGTTTTTCAACTCCACCTTCTGGCAGGCGCGGCGTTTCTCACGATCAGCTTACGTAAAACGTCGTCGGCAACGTCTCCTATAGCATTTCTGCTTACGTAAAAAAAAAAAAAACCTCTGACGTCAAAGAACACGCGCTCGAAACTTGAGAGGTCCTGTCGTGCCTCTCGTCGCGGTAATTGGCTTATCTAACGAACGATTGAGGCGCTCGCTTCACAAACAACTGATCAGCTTCATTACCGGCCTTCGCATAAGGAGTGAATTTCCCCCATCTTTTTCGCCAGCTTTCGAGCCTCACGTATTATTTATGAAATCGCGTCCCGTAATCGGATTTTTCGCGACGATCCGAAGACCTTACAGGGAGTGGAAGGTGCAACTGACAGGATGGTGCACGGGGCGTGATTTTTTTCTTCTTGACTTTCGTTATCAGTACTGTCGCTCCCTCTTTTTGTATAACGATAATCGTGCCCTTGTCTGACTTAACATTCAGATAAAAGCTGGTTAGTGTCGAAGTTTGGCTTAGCGACGCTGCCGGCAAGGGCAAGTACAAAGACAACAGCCCTGAGCGTACCCTCCAAGACCGTTGGCTGCCAACCGGATTGTCTCGTCTTCGTAATTGGCTGCTCCCTATAACCCAATCATGCAGCTCGTACCCGAATGTTAGTCGTCTGCTCGAGACTCTGTCGTATGCTTCGCTTCTCTCCTCCGCCTACCCTCTCGCCAACAGAGGCACAAACACATGTTGTTGGCCCCCTCTACGAATGCACGCTAACGCGAGAAAGCGAGATTCGATCCTGACAACAATAGCGCTATAATCTCGTTCCCAGGGGATGGGCTCTCATTGTTTCTCACTTTGTCTCTCTGCCCCCTCTGTGCGTTTCTCTCTCTCCCTCTATCTTTTCATTATGGCCAAGCGTTTCGTCACATTATCTGTAGCTGCAGCATTCTTTTTTCGTTGGTTACCTTCTCAGTAATCTAATTTGCGGCGATATCAACTGAGATGTTTTTAGTTCTGCAGGGACGCGCTTAAGCATCGTGGAAGCTCTCAGTGCACTAGGGGAAGAGAGAAAGGGGGGCTGTATTTTTTCCTCGAATGGTTAACGCTTCTCCGGCTCGGTCGTGGCAGGTAGTAATGCATGACAAACTAGGTGAACACCAGCAAGCTTCCCTATGGTTGACGTAACAAAGTTTGTACAAACAGAAAGAGGATGTAGCTAAATATGATGTTGCATAACCAGCAAAGAGATGATGACGAAGATGATGTTGCATAAAAACAAGATGACGTCGTGCAATAAAGCAATCGATCGATATGTGGGGTTTAACGTCCCAAAACCACCATATGATTATGAGAGACGCCGTAGTGGAGGGCTCCGGAAATTTTGACCACCTGGGGTTCTTTAACGTGCACCCAAATCTGAGCACACGGGCCTACAACATTTCCGCCTCCATCGGAAATGCAGCCGCCGCAGCCGGGAATCGAACCCGCGACCTGCGGGTCAGCAGCCGAGTACCTTAGCTACTAGACCACCGCGGCGGGGCGTCGTGCAATAAAGCAACGCCCGGCAATCAAAAAATATGCAGTATATGCTCCAGTCCTTGAAATAGCGTTTATGGTAGACACTTGGCCCTCAAACACTCTTCGCCAACTTTCGGTTTCGTAGCACCTCTCAGCAGAGTTTGTTAACGCTTCACGCGGGTCATAAACCCTCTCATTTTTTTTTCTGTGTTCGGGAAAATATAGGTTTTCAAACTGATGGATTCTGCTGATTTCAATTAAGTCATAACTATCTATTATTACATCGGCCATACTTTTCGTAGATGCGAACCTATAGAGCCACAAAAGATCTTGAGTAATAGCACACGTTACTTCGCTTCGCCAAGAACTCAACCAACTGAACGCAATGGCTGGAAGACTTGTTAGACAGGCCGCAAGGCGTGCGACGTCAGTCATTCTGATTTCTCGTATCAGATTCGTCGATTTCTCGATTTCTCTCATGTACAACTACGTCTAAGTTATAATTTTGCCGTGTTCAGCTCCTGACAAGAAACGGCACGTGATGCGTTCGTTCAATACGAAGTAGTGCATGAGTCACTGCATTCGCGGTCAGTGAGCACGTGATCTACTGCTGACGAGAACAAAAAAATGTGCCCAGAAGCAAAGTAAGAGCGAGGACATCGTGTAATATTCAGAAACGTTACTGGCAACGCCAAATAAAAGAAAAAGAATACGTGAACAAAAAGAGAGAAGCCCTCGAGTGACAGGATCTCTTTTGCTCCTCATCATCATAACACCCGGCACAGTGCGGTGGGTAGGGAACCAAAAAGGCGTTCCACTTCTTGTTATGTTTGGTCTCCAGGGGCAACGGTGAATTGCGTGCCGGATGGTCCTTAACGTCACCGTGGCGTTGAATGAGCATTCGTGGACTTGCGGATGGCATGGACGTTCTCGCGGATAGATGCTGGAGGTCGGGAATTAGGACAGGTCGAGGGAGTGACGTACAGAGAGAATGCGACGACTGAAGTTGTATGGCATGAAACGCTATTGAGACAGCAATGAAACAGTCTTTCCACGTGCCTCAATCGCACCGTGGCCCGAAGCCTCAACAAAGGCAGGAAACAGCTGCTGCTGTCTGTTGGCGAGACCACAAGAAAAAGGAAAGCAAGAACAACAAACGTGGAATTATCCGTAAGCACACTGAAAGCAAATGGTTCTGACGATGATTCCAGATCGGATGGTTGGCTAGTCTCCGTATATACTTCTATGAAGAAGTGGCGAGAGAGAAAAATAGGAAAGCGCTGAACATGGCGTGAGTGTCCGGATGTGCCTAAGGCTCAATTGCGGCGAGGATCAGACGGCCCGCAATTCTCGATTTCCTTGCTTTCTTTCCCTCTTTCTGCACTTCTTCCGACTTTGCCGTCTTTGTGTGCGTGTTTATGCACTCCGTGAGCCTGCGGCACAACGAAAATACCGTCCTGACTGATAAGAGTTCAGAGTGTGTCTGTTTCCGTTATAACTTGGTGGGTCCTTTGTTTCTTCAAGCCTCCCGGTCGTCCAATGCAGTTCTTGAGAAGATGAAGGCAGTGGCGGCACCGCCAGAGATCACTAGCATTTCAAGAGTCCCCTGTTTTTTTTTGTTTTTTCAGATCTGTGCTTGCTCTTAAGCTGTCCTGAAGAATGTTCCGAAAGAAGAGGAAAAAGATTCTGCAGTTGAGACGGTGGCGTGCGACAGAAGCGAAATAAGGCAACTCATGTACATATCGCACTGGCCAGCCGGGACGCTTGTGTCAACACGATTCCATTTTCGCGGTGAAGTACAGCCGCGGCTAGCCGTTGGCAACACTGGATAGCGTGGCGGCTGGAGATATGCTTGTCTGAAAGAGGGTGGAGGGAAAGAGATTGGGGAGTGAAACTCTAAAGCAATGACATGAAACGAGACAAAATCTGGAAGACGGAACTGCTAAGATGACGTAGGATGGAACGCTATAAAGAGCAACTGCGAGCAGGCTTGTAGACGAGGCTGCGCTTGGGGCTTTCGAAGAGTCATGAAGATAAACAAAGTTCTAACCCGGGTGGGTGTCCTGTTTCGAAGTGGGCCGCTGTAACTGTAGCTCGCTCCTCGTTAACGAGTTTTCGGACATGACGGCTGGAGGGCTGGCTGGGATCCAGATGAACGCCTTCTTTCTCCCCATCCCCCTTTCTCCACCGTTATGCCGGAACTCTAATGCGTCTTTTCGTTGTTGCTCAATGTCCACGAAAACATTCAGGGTGGCTTCAATAATTTCGTTGGGAAAGGAGAAAATCTCCACTCTAACGCTCGTATCTATCTATCTATCTATCTATCTATCTATCTATCTATCTATCTATCTATCTATCTATCTATCTATCTATCTATCTATCTATCTATCTATCTATCTATCTATCTATCTATCTATCTATCTATCTATCTATCTATCTATCTATCTATCTATCTATCTATCTATCTATCTATCTATCTATCTATCTATCTATCTATCTATCTATCTATCTATCTATCTATCTATCTATCTATCTATCTATCTATCTATCTATCTATCTATCTCTCTATCTATCTATCTATCTATCTATCTATATGTCTGTCTGTCTGTCTGTCTGTCTATGATGCAATTAAGAAATCATTTAGATGGGATGTGTTTTACTACTTGCCGTCTTATTGTTATTGCTTGCAACTTCAACTACAACCTCAAATATCGTTTTAGCTGCAACTTTGTTCACGTACTCTGCGTCGTAATTTCCTTCTCGTTCTGAGACCTCGCATAAGTTAACAAAAAAAATTTTAACTGTTCGTACACGAATCTAGACACAAATGAGCGCCTGTTTTTTCGTTATTTTGTTGCAACTGGGTTATTTCATGCGTACGGCAGCCTCCAAAAAAAAATATACGATCTGGAACGGGCTCAAATTGTGCCTCGCTCGAGGACACGTACCATAGCAGTTACTGGCGCATAACCCGCGCTCACAGGCTGGGCTGCCAGTGTGTGTAGCCCGCTCTGACAGTCGCTGCTTCTGGCACCCAGTACAGTGACGTTGCGTGGAGTACATTTACCAGATTGCCCGCTTCTACCACTTTTTTTTTCGCAAAAACGCAGTGCATCCATACGCAGCCTCGAAAGCACTTCGCACACGCACACTTTCTGCGTCAAGCGCACAGAATGGTTGCATAATTTTGGGGATCCGTACTCGCATCATACTCTCATTACTGCCACACCCAGTCTGCTAACCATCCTTATTTCCTTATTTCGCAAGAACTCTCTTCCATGCCGTCGAAAAAAAAAGTGAACAGAAAAGGGATGACACTCGAAACCACAATGCAGCATACTTAATACGCTACCCCAGAAATATATGCTAATTGAGGCGACATGTCGCAAGCGTTCTGCTCTTCATCAAACCTCTGAACTCTGATGACACAGTGCTCCGTGGGGTGTACTCAAATTTAGTCGCAGTTGAACGAACGATGAAGTACCGAGTTGCGGCGTGAAATCGTTGGGAAACGCCTGTTACTCCGCAGCTGTGGTGCCCCTATACCAAACTTTTTTGAACGCCCTTTGAAAGCTTTTTGGTGTTGGCCGTGCATTACGAAACTTTCGGAGCGCCACGGAAGAGCTCACTTGTGTACTTGAGAGCGCTGTTTGCACACGTCAACATAGAAGGAGTATGTAGAACAGCGCCGTTTTTGCGTCTGTGTACGAAAGTATGCAAACGATCGCTACGTTTGCTGAACAATATGGTAGACGCACTTGCCTGGACGATATATCTACACGTATTCTTTTAATTAAAAGTAAAGAAGTCTATAGGAGTCACTGACCAAAACCATATCATACCATAGTATTGAAGCAACTAAAACAAATGAATTATAAGAAAAGAAAAAATGGTTAAAGGTAATACCCACATGTACGATACTTGGAATGTGAAGAATTTATTTCATAGGTACCGATATGAACAAAAATTTTAAAAAATGTACATAAAAGGAAAGCGAAGAACAAAAATTTCATCATCTACATTTAAATGTTCGCTGACTGGTACAGCCCAGGCATAGCGGTCTAGTGGTTAGGGTTCGTGACTGTTAACTAGCAGGTAGCGAAGTTGAATGTCCCCCACGGCTGCCGTACTATTATGGGTGCCAAATGCTAGATAGATACCCAGTACTTAAAAATAAGTGCACGTTAACGTATCACACTAGGTTGACATATTCGGAGCTCTCATCTACAGTATCCATCCCGATGATGCCGCGGCTTTGAGACATGTTATGTTATTCTATAAAGTGTTTTCTTTTTGGGGTCCCCGATTAATTGTATCTGTATCGAAATATCGCTCTCATACTTAGTCGCACTATAGCACGAATTGACTTTGCCATCTTCGAAACACCCTGTTAAGCACCGGTATGAGTGGTCCGAAAACCCTAATCAAATTATGTACATGTTTAAAAGTAACGAAATGGATTAGGCTATAAATAACGGCTCAGCGAAGAAACAGTGGTTAAGCATATGGTAGTCGAAGTCAAGAAGAACGAATGGACGCGGGCTGGTCGCGCAACTTGCAGGCAGGATAACCGCTGGAGAATCGACTGGATTTCAAGGGAAGGCCATCGCGTCAGTGGGATACAGAAATTTAGGTGTACAGATGAGATTAATAAGTTTCCAGGTATAACGTGGCAGGAGAAAACACAGGACCGGGTTGATAGACGGAACATTGGAGAGGCTATTGCCCTGCAGAAGGCGTAGTCTGGCTGATGATGATAATAAATGCGCGCGTGGAAAAGTGGACGTTACGCATTAAGGCATGTCATAAATCAAAATTATAGAATATTCGTCACGAATTGCCGCAGTATAAGCAATCGCAATCGTGTCAATTTAGCAGTGCGGTGGGTATGAACAAGGGATAATATACAGGAAGTTAATGTGTTTCGAAAATTTCTACTTGCTTGCCAGGTAAACAGGCACAAAATCGAAACCTTCAACCGGTACACTGTCTGTGGCAGTACAAAACAAACTGACGATGAGGTACATTGGGGACATCCTTCAACAAGAGATGGGGCCCCTAGTACATGAGAGCACAATGAAAACATTAGTTCACAAGAACCAAGGAGTGCTTTGCGGGAAAACAGTTCGAGGCACAAATGCAGGGTACAAGTTTACAAGGGTTTTGAAAGATATGCCGATTTCGAAAACCCTAGCAAAAAGTTGTTTTGCGTTAGTGAAGTCTCACAAAAGAGAAATGTGGTAAATGTCTTTTCTTATTTCTTGGTAACTCTTGTTTACTTACTGTGTTATTTCCATAGTTCATGGTTTACTTACGCTTCCGTGGATAGTTTTCACAAAAAGTCTTTTACAGGTGTCCACTCCCTCGGTATAGAATGAACGACAGAGAAAACAACTTTTCCCGCGAAGCTTACTATGAAAATAAACAGATCTCTTCTTTAGCACCCAGTTCGTTGCTCTTTTAATACACAATCTACCCTTTGTAAATCCGAAGAAAAAGGAAAGAAAACAAGACAGAAGTAAAATAAGGAAACAAAGAAAAAAAGAAAGAAAGAAAGAAAGAAAGGAACAATGAATGAAAGAGAAAAAGAAAAATAAGGTGAGCTTGTCTATTTCACATTCAAGAAGAGCGAGCTGTCATTCGTTTTTGTGCAAGGGTCCACCGCAAGATATTTTTTTTTCTGTCTAAGCCCCTGGCTCGGAATGACAAGTGGGTGTAAGCTTGACCCGAGAAAAAGCAATGAGACATTCCGAGCATGTTCCTGACGTTGGCCTTGCGCCACCTCACGCCAGGCAGTAAAGGAGTTTCTTACATCCCTCGCGCCGTAGGGCAACGCTACGCGAAGCAGCTACCTCCTACGGCTGTAGCGCTTATAAACGGCCAGTCACGCAAACGGCGTTAGGGCTTGGTCTTCGAGAGAGGGAGCATGCGAGTGAGAGGTGATGAAAGAGTGAGAGAGAAAGGAAAGCAGTAGCAGTTCCGTTGGGACGGAGCGTTCAGGCGTCGCTGGACAGTAGGGAACAGTGGCGGGTGCGCGATAATTCCACAATTCCACAAAGCTGTTCTTGTACGTAAAAGTCTAACAGTGGGCACGTGACCGCTTGTTCCACTACACGTCCTGCCCAGAGGAACGGAAACCCGATGTTCTTGATACGGCGGCTCCTTGCACGTGCTTCGAAAGAGCAATGGCTACTAACCACGAATGACCTACGTGGTACACGGACAAGAAACTGCGCTTTCCCATTCGCCGCGCTGGCGCCGGGGTTTGTGTGTTTTAGGCTTGCTGCTCTGAGCAGCACTGTCCTTGTCCCGCTATACGCACGGCCAAATATTTGCACTGGATTAGAATCTTTCTTTCCTTATTTTTTTCGCACCTCGACAAACTTGAGCATAGGGGAAGTTCGTTTACCGCTCCTTATTTGGACAAAAGCGGCGAGGAGAAAATACTGCTACCACCCAATACTCGAGCGAGACTTCAAACACCACTAGCTCTGATCTTAACGCAAGTATCAACAAGAAAACGATGCTTACCTGAGACTTCGTGCTTGGTTGTCGGTTAGAGAGAGAGATATGAATAGCTTTTTTTTTTCAGTCTGCCCGGCGTTCCGCAATCACAAAAGCGCAGCGTAATACCGGATAGGATGTGCCAAAGCGGCCGTCACGTAAAATGGCACCAGCTATGGAGGATAAAAGCAGTGAATAACGTGGAATATGTATCGTTCAAGATTTTGAGGAACGCCCGTCGCCAGCTTCTAAGTATCAACTATTTAATTATGGCTGTCAAAAACGGTGTGAATTCTTCACACAGCCAACTGTACTTCGCAAAGCTTGAGGACATGAATATAAAACAAATTAAAGGCATCCATCAGAATCTCACGAGCTGCAAAACGCACGACAGCCACTTGATAAATCAGAGGTGAAAAGGAAGCACCTTTGGCGCCGGCCATGTTTTTCGCGCACGCACGCCCAGTTCGATTGATTGATTAATTGATTTGTGGGGTTGAACGTCCCAAAATCACGATATGATTATGAGAGACGCCGTAGTGGAGGGCTGCGGAAATTTCGACCATCTGGGGTTCTTCAACATGCACCCAAATCTGAGAACACGGGCCTACAACAGTTTTGCCTCCATCGGAAATGCAGCCGCCGCAGCGGGATTTGATCCGCGACCTGCGGGTCAGCAGCCGAGTACCTTAGGCACTAGACCACCACGGCGGGGCGACGCACGCCCAGTTCAATTCATGTGAACCGCCATGCGAAAAGCATTTTGTGCATAGCGCACCATGGGCAGACTAGAACGCTCTAAAGTATTCAGTAAAGACATGGTTGTTGATCCAGAAATGAAGATCTTCATTGTGGTTTTGCTACCCTACATAGGCGAAGGGGTAAGGGGAGGCAATGTAAAAGAAGGAGCTGCGCACCCACATGGGCCGGTAGGTTAAATGGTGTTTGTGTATCAAACATTTGGTGCATGTTAAAAAATTATGGACCATTTGCCCGAAAGGATCCCTGATGAAATGCGAAACAGCAGTAATCCGCGCTGCGTTGACTCGGTTTAAACGGGCGTCGGCGCAGCTGCTGAAAGAACGGTTTGAAGCAAAGCTCGGTGTAGCATTTACTCGAGTGAACGTTTGTTCGAAACACAAATACACGGGAGGCTGGTTGAGTTCCTGTAAGTTTTATTGCAGAAAGACTGTTCGCTTGATGTGCACTCAAACGTTGCGTGTGGTGGAGAGGGTGAAGCGAAAGACAGCACACGCGGCGACTGGCTAGACACAGGGAGTAACGTCAAAGCGCGCGCATGTGAGGGAAGGCGTTACTTACTTGGCACCGCCCCAACACCTGCAGCCAGGGGAGCACGGTGCGGATGGAGGGACAGCGTTACACAAGGTAGTCAAAGAACTGTTTCGCATGAGAAGAGAAGTGGTTATAACCTAATTAAAACTCCACCCGTGATGATACACATTTACCCACTATGTCCCAGAGAGCACAGATTTCACCTCTTTTAGCAGCATAATGTTTCATTATTCAATACTTTGATAGCAAATTATTCGGCATAGTTCTCAAGTTCCCACGAACAAGGAGTTCAGGGTCATCTCATGTAGAAAGCTATAGAAATGAGCGTGTTTTTAACTTGTAAGGTATAACAATCAGACGTGGGAGACACGTGGACTAGAAAATAATTAAGTTACTGTTTGAGGTGTTTGCTTATAGTTGTTGCGATGAACAAGGTTCTTCTCTTATCGTCATCCTGAAACGCAAAGTCCCAGCCGTTACTTTACTAATGCAATCATTATTATTATTTGCTCCAGATGAATATGATTACATTGTATGGCTTTCCATTCTCTCGTAAGTGAGTTTCTCTTAAATTCGATAAACATATTACTCGAACGTAAGGGAACTGGACGGTACCGGCCCCGTTAGGGCCCGGAACGTTGCAGTAGTTTTTGCGCATCACATAAAACAAATGTTGGACATACTAAAGCTCAGCTCGCATGCAGAAAAATGTACGTACCAAATGTAGTTCAACTATATTAGCTATCCGAAGTTTAATGAGCCCAAGGGGTTTCTTTAAAGTAATTTAGGTAAGCATGTTAAATCATCCGATCTAAGGGCGCAAGACTACGCACATTGACGAGGAATAGTCGAGCGGTGGACTTAGGCAAACTTATTATTACTGTAATCACTGTTACTAATATTCATAGTAGTCTTGATAAGTATTATATGAAGTCTTACGTGCCAGAACTTCGATATTCTTATTAGTTACACCGTAGTGATTGACTGCGGAATTTTTGACAACCTGGTGTTAACGCGCACTTCAATCGCACAGTACATGGGCCTCTAGCACATTGCTTTCATCGATATGCGACTGCTGCAACCGCGGTCGAACTTTCGGTGTTCGAATCAGCAGTTAAGCCCCATAACTGCTACACCAACCGCGGCAGGCTTGCAGCAGCGTAGTAGTAGTGGTGGTAGTAATCGTAGTAGGGGTAGCAGGCGGCTGAAGAAGTAATTTGTCGTTCTGTCTCAACTGTTATTTCTCTAGGTGTTTTTTCTTTTCAGTGGAATACATGGAGATTTTTTTTTCCTTTCGAACAGTCCAATAATTAGTTCTGTTGGGCTCTGTCGTGATCTTTGCTTATTGCATGCACCAAAAAATATTAAACATTTCGCACGCCTGTTGAGCTGCGCTGTGAACATCAACGCGTAAGCAATCTTTCAAATCAAAATGTGTAGATTTAATCTTTTTTCTTAGTGTTGATAAAGCACACCTTTCTTTTAGTTTTTTACACTTGTGCATTCTCTATAGAAACATAAATATTTGAACGAAGCATAAAGTGCGAGTAAACTAAATACCGTGTCCAGAGATTAGCTGTCATACCCTGAAATACAGACAACTCATCGCAGAATGGTGCCTCCCTTCTGTGAAAGTAGGATTAGGAGTTCCTTCCAAAAAGCCCGTTTTTCGCCAGTCGAGTCTAGGGGTTCTTGTTTCGCCCGAAGAATACCGACTGAAGTGGGCACACAAATGAACATATAAAGAAAGATAAATGGCAACACAGCCCAAAAGCTTTTCCTGTTGCTGCATACTTCGGAATTTTCATGGAGTTCGTTTTGAGGAGCAACTGCTAATCCAGCAGCTATAGAGAAACGCCAACTCTTCCAGCTTAAGAGGACTTGAGCGCTTTGAAGTTCGACGAACTACGAAACCTTGGGGCGAAAAAGCAAAAGTCCGAGGAGTTCGCTGCTCTTCGCAGGGGATCTGCGAATGAAGATCTGACGTCACTCCACGTGCTGGTTTGAAGGAACTTGCACAAGTTGCTTCCAAAGTGACCTCTCCCTTTTGCCGTCTTTCATTCTTGGCACGGGCGAACGAGTCACCGAAAGCACGGAACTTCGAAGCGTTATTCTCAAAAGCTTTCGTTTGCGGAAATATAAGCTTTGCAAGGCAAAACGTTGAGCAACAGTTATAAGCGCCTCTGGAAACCTTCCCTTGCGATGTTTCAGATAAGCGTGAGCAATGTTGCAGATGCCAACGGACCGAAGGGCTTGACCCTGCACGAACAGGTAAGCGTGCGTATTCTGCTATGGGATAGTCGCAAGCTGCCCCGGTATGAACATATGGCCTGGCTTTCGTGCGTTTAAAATATATAGTGGACGCTTTAGAGCCCGCTACGCACTCTGCTATGGGAGTGGCTTAAGGTGTCGCGGTATACACAAAATTCGTTTTTTTAGAGTAAATGTTTCACGATTGAGAGTGCGATGTACTAGACTATGAGAGAGCCTTAGGCTGTCCAATATATTGATGCCATTTTCGAACGAAGCTTTTGAAAGTTGTGGAATTTGTTGCAAGATTTAGAGTAAGACGTGCTGTACTATGTGAGAGCCTTAAACTGTCCTAGTACGTTGATGCCCCTTTTCGATGATAAAGACGATAGATGGGGTTTAAAGTACCAAAACCACCATATGATCATGAAATATCCATATGATCATGAAAATCACGATATGATTATGAGAGACGCTGTAGTGGAGGGCTTCGGAAATTTCAACCACCTGGGGTTCTTTAACGTGCACCTGAATCTGAGCACACGGGCCTACAGCATTTTCGCCTCCATCGAAAATTAAGCCACCGCCGCCAGGATTCAATTCCATGACCTGCTCATCAGCAGCTGAGTACTTCATCCACTAGACCACCATGGCGGGACAATTTATTCTCCTTTGTTTTAACGAAGCCTTTCGAAATTTCTTGATTTTTTTTCACAATGTAGATTACGATGCACTCTATTATGAGAGAGCTTTCAGCTCTCCCAGTACGTTGATGCGTCTGTGGGTCTACGTAAGCTGGTTAACGATTTAGAGTACTCGGTTTAAAATGGGAGAGCATAAAGTCGTCCCCTAACCTCAAACTTGGCCGCATCGACAATAATTCCACCAAGAGCTCCGCTGTTTCAAACACTTTTGAATATATCAAACCATACACCGGCATTGTCAAGTGTACTAAAACGGAGCCCTCATAAGTTCACCGGTTATTTGCACATTTTGATGCGCCGTTTATCTATAATGTTTGTTTTTAAATGCGAAGCATTTCTTAGTGAACTTCGGCGACTTTGAGCGTATCTATCTATTTATATATCTAGCCGCTTCCGTTTGTGTGCTCTCGTGGTCACCCTCTTAACTTGGCGTGAACCAAAATTAGCATGAGAGGGTAAGAGTGACGAATGTGACGCGCTGTTCAAAAACATGAATAATGTTACAATCCTGTCGCGTACGTCGTCAAACACTTTCGTTAGACAGTGACACATACCCATGGGTGGGTATGTACCGCTGGTATGCGGGTATGTGCCACAGGTGATCGACACTTAGTATTTACCCAGGAACGACGAGGACACACATGGAAAATTTTAGCGCGCGAGCGTCAAGAAATACCCGACATCGGAAGCGTCAACCCGACGAATACGAAGAATAAATGTAAGGGTCCCAGCTGGAATCGAACCCAAGCATTCTGCGTGGCATTGAATCATTTTACCACGGAGCACCGCCAGGTCTCAGAACTACTTTTCAAATAGACGCGAACCTGCATGAAACGTCAAGAGTGTATGGTTGCAGTGCTGCCTATCCAATTTTCTAAACATTACATGTGTACTCCTTTGATAAAGCCGTCACTTCGGGTTAACCACAATGGTGGTTAGTTGCCATGCGCAGAAGTTGATTTACGTAGCAGTGTCCAGGGCCAGCATCCTCGCGAGCATCAGTGCTTCATATCAGCTTCTGGTGTTGCTGATACGCATGTTCCAGTTGGCATCATTGCGCAAGAACTGGTTATATAAACATCTGCAACTCTTCAGCATGTGTCTGTACGTGCAGCATTTGCACATACAGCGTCATTTCATGACAAGTCGACGAATGAAAAAAATTGCAACACGGTCGCCTTCCCTCCGCATGCTTTGCAGAACGTTGATTCCTAGGTACGTGGGATCTGCCAATTTTTTTTTTAGATAGAGAGCTTGTCGGCGTCAAGCAGATTTAATGTGGCAATATTATCTTTTATCGAGGCTACTTGTCATAATGCACTGCCATGTTTAATTACTGCGTGAACGTGAACACGGGATCGTTGACTGAAGCAACACAAGTGTTGGGCTGCTAAGCACGTGAATAAAGGTTCGCTTCACGACATGAAGGCAAATTTGCGGAGCGACGACCACGCTGCGCCTGGTTCTGGCGGCAAGCTCCGGGGCATTCTAGTTCTCTACATACTGCGGGGAATTTCAGGATAGGCGCCGCAGAGAGCGCATGTGATTCCGTGTGTCTCGCCGAAGCGGGATCGTGTGCGACATGCGCAGACTGCGTTCTACAGTCGGTGCGGGGAACTCCGGCGCAGTCGTATTGTCAGGGTGGTGCGCTAAAGCTAGATGCCCGCTGTGGGAAGTCGCCTTTTCTCGATGTAAGAAGTGACCCGCGGAAGCGTCGGCTATGTCCGAAGTATTGTTGCGTCATGGCCTGCCACAACAATGCAGACAGCACCACGGGACGCTGTCCACGCGTAAAGCTGTATCGGTTTCTCGGAAAGTCATGCCGTGGAACTGAACACTGAGCCGCGTTCGCGAGAGATAGAGCAAGCATCACAAGAGAGCCGGAAAAAGAAGGCGAGCATTTTACATGCAGTGGTTAAAGCTCAACTCACTGCCTCACTGCCTTCCTCTTCTGTTTCCGCTATCTCGCATCTTTATGCCCCCTTCCCATTCCCCCAGCGTAGGGTAGCAAACCGGGCATGTGCCTGGTTAACCTACCTGCCTTCTCTCTTGTTGTTCACACCCCCCCCCCCCCCCCCCACTGCCTCGCGGCGAAGTCAGCAGGTCATGATGGCACGACACGGAAGAGATGGCTCTAAAACTTCTGGCACATTTTTATGCCTTCAGCGCATCAGTTAAAATTTTATTTATATTTAGTACCTCACAAACGTTGTCATGTAAGAGTACACGGCTGCTACTGCTAGATACCACATAAAAACAACAATTATATGGTTTCCATAAACGTCCACACAGCACATCGACAGAGTACGCGGTTTCATGTCGGCAAAATACTTCGAGGCATACGTCGTACACGGTATGGTCACGGATCTGAGAATGCATCTCGAAGTGGCCTCGTCTTCTATCCTATGCTCCACATCGTAAACGTGACTAACGAGCTTTACTCCTTTTGTAAGATTTGCTTCTCGAAAGTGCTTGTCCAGCTCAGAGATCTTTATGAAGCCGCACTGCAGGCGGGACTTTGCGAGGTGACTCAAACGAACCACGCGCGTTTTGAAGGAGAACGTAAGCGAGTGGCAGTGCGTTGGCGGGAAGGGAAAACGCGTGACAAACAGGTCGGATTTTTACTTTTCTACCAGAAATGGCGCTGCCTGCCCGAAGTCGCACCACCACCTTGCGTCCTTTGACTCTTTATAGAAGGGACCATTTTAAAATGGGATATAACGGGAGCAGGCAAGCCAACCTTCGTTTGCTCCACCCTTGCCGACAGGGAAAGGCAATAGGGAACAGTGGTACCGTTTCTGGTCTGGGCATGATGACAGATGAACGTCCGATGCCCCGCTCTTGTAGCAGATGACGCAGCTGCCTGTGTCGTGGGTGAATCGGTACGTTGCGTAGGCGGTAACTTTTACGAATCCACACTGGACGCGTTGAAGAGAGGTGCGGTGAAGATGGGGCGGCCAGCTATGGTTTCAAGTGGAAGTGGGCTTTTAATAAGCTTTGACGGTATGCTTTCGCGCTACACCTCTGGTTGGTTAGAACATTCTCGTGGTATAAACGTGAATCCGGAGGATTAGAATTCAATGCAAATGGCACGTGGAACATGGTCTGAAGCGTTCCCGCAAAATAATATACGGCATTTGCTTTTAGAAGTGTCGCTTGTACGTCGTTTGATGTCCTCGTGTGAAGTGCAAACCTCACGATAGATAACAAGGGTATACCTGCGAAAAATGCGAAAAACATTCATTCTCCCAACGTGGGTTTCACGCTCTCATATATCAAAAGAAGACTGATGTAGCCACTCATTGAGCTCATTTTCATGCCTGCTATGGGTAGATCACGGAAGCAAAAGGCACCGAAAGGACAGCATCAATTCAATTCTCCACAAGAGCAAGAAATACCTTCTCTGGTTGAAAATATACAAGAAACTAATCGTGGTGTACCATGCCGAGCACAAAATGCTTAGCACTTTCATCGCTCTTAAGTAATTAGAAACCACACCTCAAGTCAACCCTCTTCCTTTCCCCCCCCCTTTAGCACGTGTGGTGTTGGATACAGTTTCACTGACGATTCGCGTTAACAGGGTGGTATAGCGGCTAGTCTTTTTCGGCCTCAACCCTCACCTAAAGTCACGTTCGTGCACCTAACCAACCACTTACCTGAGGAATCCTGCTAACGCCAACACATAATAAATCAGAGGTGGGTGTGGTGTTTGGGTAACTGCCGCAGACGGCTTAGACGTTTCGATACTCCAGGAGATAGTGTCTAGATCGCACAAGGTCATGGGCTTTCGTGCGCCTCTTCGACAACGACTTTACCAGCCCTCGCCAAAGCTAGAGGCTGGCGACTAACCAAACAACCCCGGCTGTGTAGTAATTAGAAAGATGCTCTTAAGGCGCTGCTGCATCGTTGCCGTCTGTGCGTGTGTGCGGAGTTGTTTATGTCACCGGTAGTATAGCGAACGTGTACCAGCTTCGCGACAGGCATGTGCAACGGATCGATTCAGTTCAATAGCGTTCTCGAAATGGCAGTAGCTTCGACAGTGTGGCGCACCTACTAAGATCGTTCCAAGACTTGCTTGAGCACATATCGCAAGCATAGTATGACGTCATTCTTGATGGGCCATTGCGTATAACCTTTGAGTGCGCTCATGCGTTTCTGAGTGTGCATGTGTTTGTGTGTGTGCGTTAGTTACAGCGACCGAGAGAGACAGAGAAAGAGAACTGATTGCGTTGGGAGACATCTGCCTAACAACATTTTACAGCCTATACACTCTTCCTAAGCAGGCGCGATAAGCTGTTTTTCCACTTAAGGAACCATGAAGCCGTGTTATTTTGCATCTTTTAAGTTGCTGCTTCACTTAGAAGCACCGGTTTCCTGTTAAGTAGTTTATTACGGCCAAGCTTTAACATTGCACACACTGCAAAACATCATTAATGTAAGTCGTACCGAAAACATCATCACCAACTGTAAGTCGTACCGAAAACGTTGCTTCTGCCGTTTACTAAACGGAATATGGCGACGCTTTTTTTTTGTTGAAAAGAAGATGAGCATTCGAATATTCATCCCTCCGTTGGTGTTTATGCTCTCATTTCGGGCCGTGGAAAGTAAGCAACCTAATTTGCAGAAAAGAGCAGTTGACTACGAGCTTATCTGACATAATGTGGATCGATGGTTCTCTCTTACAATTGCACCGAAAAGAGTGGGAAATAAATGTATACTTCCTAAGGACTGTGCGACAATCAATTTTCGTGCGATATGCTTTCCTTCATTTCTTCCTTCATTTCTTCCTAAACAATCGGAAAGGAGAAAACAGAATCCAATGTTCCGTGATGCATTATCAATGAAAGACGCGACTACATCACCACGTCCACCTCCCCACCACAACCGTGACTCCCCTAAAAATACCCCTCCCCCCCCCCCCCAACCCGCAACTGTGACTCCCCTAAGAGTCAACACTGTTCCAGATCGATGCGCAGCTTCGTTCTCAAGGACGGCAAAATCAAGGAAGCAAAGTGAGGCGGTGAAGCGGCGAAATAATTAGGGCTTCTTGTCACGCTTGCGACCCTAGTGCGGCCGGCCCCTGCGCACTTAGCGCGTCTTAGCAGCTTCGCCGGATTTGACAGCCCTCTGCTCTTTTCTCGCAGGAAGTTAGTTCCGAGTCAGCGTCGAGACGGAAGTGGGAAAGGGAAGAGCGGGTGGTCTCCGCGTTTGCTAATCAAGAAGCGCTTCCAACTTTTTGTTCTCAGCTGACGCTAGAAAGAAAAATAGAAAGAAAAGTGCTCCATTGAATTGACGTTGTGCAAGTTGGGACTCTCGAAGCAGCGCTTAGAGTTTGTTAAGTTTTTAAAAACTTCATCCTTTCTTTACAGAAAACAAACTCCAAACGTAGGAAGAGCGACTTTAGTGAGATCTAAGGCTGCATTTTGGGCGTCGAGAGCTCGGAGTTTGTTGTAAATGTTTTCTCTCCTACTTTCTCTCTTTCTTGAATTTCGTGCTAGTAGGATGGTGCTGACAGGAATGTATATGCGCCCTTCTTATTAAGTGAGAAAGAACGGGAAATCAAAGCGCGTCCCCTTCTGATTTGAGAGATGACTGTTCCAGTATTTATGCAAGGCACTAGTTATTGTGTTGATTTTTTAGCGCATGACAAACTACAATATTCGCACTCATTTCTTCTTCACATTCATAAGTATAAAATTGCAGTGCGAAGCGGTTGTGACAATTTTCAACTATTTGTATATGTTCTTGAATCCCAAGTCTGTGTGCAATCTAGAATGTCAATAGTAAAGATAGACAAGCTAGCAAAAGCAGTTTACAAATTAATGAGTTTGTTATTTAACGAGCTAACTTATTTTACCTGGGTATAGTCTTAGGCCTCGCGCAATCTAGAATGTCAGTGGGCAAAATTTACACGCAGATGTATACTTCAATCTTATGATAGTGCATAATTCAGAATGTCAGCGCACAAGATTAGAAGGCAGCAAAAAAACAACAACTTGCAAAATAGTTGGTGAAGTAATGAGTTAAATACTCACATGTGCATGTAGTCTTGTGCAATATAGAGTGGCCACACGCCAAATTTAGAGACGGTGCTAGAACCTGTTCACAAATTAGTGAGTTAAGTATTTAATGAGTAAAGTATATCACACGTTAACATAGTCTTCAGTTTTATGTTTGTACACAATTGAGAATGTCAGCATGCAAAATTATTACATCAAAAGCAGTTTACTATTTAGTGAGTTCGTTAAACAAATAGTAAAATGTTCATATGTGGATGTAGTATTAAATATGATTTTTTTGTGAAATGCATGATGCAAGTAACCAAAGTGTAGAAAAATAAACAAATGTAACTTCGAAACGTATAAGTTAGTCTTTTCAATAATGACTTATATAATTAGGTAAATAAATACATGGGATACTGTATAGTCTGTCATTTAAAAGGAACCGAATAACGGTATACCAAGTGTCCATATGAGTTAATTCTGATGAGGGATTCCGATGAAGATCATAAGCTTCCGTATGATATTGGAATTAACTAAGCAATACGCAGAAACCATATATAGAGGTAAAGCAGGTTGCTTCGCAAGTCTTTTTAAAGCAAATGTATACCTTAAGTACAATCATCTCATAGTAGGCTTCAAATAAGGAATACCTATAAAAATAACAAACCTTGAATTCTGCGTGACCTTAGTGTTTTGTAATTAAAAACTGTTTACATTATTTCCAGCGTAATCACAGTGTTTTTATTTTCTATTACGAATCGACAATGAGTGATGTTTAGTATTTCCTTCAAATTAGGAAGTTTCTGCTGCTCGCAGAACTCCGCCGAATGATACACGTAAGAATATGACTATATCGGTCTAAAACATCAGACATTATTCTCGATTGAATTACCCAGTGCTTGTGGTGCTCTGACGCGATTATTTTCTTGAGCGAATGTCTCAAATTGCCTTTCTATTCGTTTACTACAAGAGGTCTTTTGTTATCAACGACCGAACTTGAAGTAATGAGCAAGATTATTAGAAAGAATCGCGAAATTTGAGACAGAGCTTCATCATATTTTTGTTAACATTACAAGTAAAACGAAATCTTAGTATTACACATACGTTCTTTTATTTAGTTTAGCCTATATATTGAAGCTGTACCTATGAAGAGGACAAACATTATTTGTGATGTGCAGCTACATGCGGAGATTTTCACATGTATTCGCCAAAAGTACTAATAATTTTTCAAAGCTTCGATTGTGCGGCTACTGTACACACAATAATCATGACGTCGACGTCGACGCCAGGTCGACGCTTGTATAAAAACTGGTGCTCTCTCTTCACAGCGTAGATTTAAGCTTGGTGTCGTCATGGGTAGACTCAAAGAAAGCACGCATTCCGAGGAAGAAGGTGCTGAAAGAGAACGGCGTGTCCATGCCATGTCGGAAAACAATTGCGGACGGAGTGCGAATCCGGAATGCCGGCTAATGAGGAAACAAAACGTTGTCGATGAGTCAAGGATTATCCTGTGTAGCTCGAACGAAGACTGCAGCGCCAGGACTACGGGGGGAACAAGCGGCTATTCAGATACATTTATTTATTTATTTATTTATCATATACTGCGAACCATTTGAGTCCAAGCAGGAAAGGTACAGCAAGTTCAAAGGTAAAATAAAAGTACAACAAAGTTACAACAAAATTGATACTGGTATACATGAAATGTAAGAAAAACATAGCAATCACCATCAAATTATACTCGTTTCCAGAGGGCTGAGTACACCCACTGCAACACAATCCATAAGCAAAGCACCACACTCTCAGGCACACAACAAATTGTTAAATCAAACAAGTATTGTGAAAGCCAGGAAACACAAGGCGCATTTCATGGTGAAAAGGAAAGAAGAGTAGAGTTTCGGGGCAACAAATTCCACTCAGAGATTGATTTCGGGAAAAAGGAGTGTAAAATCTTACTGTCTAGCTTTATACAGCACGATTATTGTAATAATAACAATAGTAAAGCTTGATATGATTTGCTCAACGTAGCGAATTCTTATATAACCTAGCAATATTATAGCAAAACCTTAGCAGAACCTTCGAATCACAAAAAGTAGAGCTTTATTTTGTTTTAGCATTGCAGAAACAACGCCATGCAGATCTAGCTGCGGTGCCCTGCTGGGGTGGTCTAGTGGCTAAGGTACTCGGTTGTTAACCCGCAGGTCTGGGGATCGAATCCCGACTGCGGCGGCTGCATTACCGATGTAGGTGGAAATGTTCTAGGCCCGTGTGCTCAGATTTGGGTGCACGTTAAAGAACCCCAGGTGGTCGAAGTTTCCGGCGCCCTTCACTACGGCGTCTCTCATAATCATAGGGTGGTTTCGGGACGTTAGACCCAACCTATAAATCAATGAGAGCTAGCTACGGCATTTTCTACTTCTAAGATTATTATATTGCAACATCAACAGGGGCGAAAAACACAAACAGGTTGAAAACAACCACAAGGCACAGAAAACATGCAACACGCACGAACACTGTGTCATAGTCGACCTAAGTCTCAGTCGCACTATGCCTTGCTATTGCTTGATCACCCAGGCCAAAGTCTTACTGCGATAGTATTGATACCCCTTATATCCCAGTCCCTCTTGAAAATTTTCTGCACTCAACAAAGTTTTCTATTGCCTCCGAGATCTGAAGGTCCGGGATGGGTTTAACCTAGATAAGGTGACGATGTCATATTACGACGTAATCACGCGACGTGACATTACGTTAAGTGTTGATGACGCCAGACTTCGTGATTATTTCATCATCACATGATGAGGATTGATTGTTTAGCCCTAATATATCCATTATCGGGTCCCAATCGCGATATTGACAATAACTTGAACTGTTTCTTGCACGCTCTGCTGGTACTTGAATTTGTGCAACAATGGCACCTGTCACTCACATGGACGAAGGAAAAGATGGGGCTGGTTGGACGAAGTAAATGAGTAACCTTTATTTTTAATTTTATAAAGGCGTGTTAGGCGCCTCATCAGTCATGAAAGTGTGACCGTTGGGATTGACAGCGCCAACATGGGCGGTGCCGGAAATCAATACTCGTCACATGGGGACATCACAAGTTACGGTGGACGTGTGACGTCATCAGTGAGCATGATAGATTATCAGCACCACGCATGTGGACGCCTTAGAAGTGTGGCAGCTTGGGCTGGTTGGTATGGCATTACGATAGTTATAGCGCGAGAACAAAACGACGACACAGAGACAAGAAGGACACGAAAGACACGAGCGCTCGTGTCTTTCGTGTCCTTCTTGTCTCTGTGTCGTCGTTTTGTTCTCGCGCTATAACTATCGTAATGTGGACGCCATCGATGTCAACGGTCACTTTTTCAAGTATTATGAGGCATTTAACACGTCCTAATGAAATGATAATTATGGCTCGCTCATTTACTTCTTCCAGCTAGCCCCACCTACTTCTACAGTCATCTAAGCCGTAGAGTTTCCCAAAATTAACTAGAGGGCACTCTGGCGCTGCGATCGTTCAGCGAGCATGGGAATGATGGGTAGTACACACATTTGCCTAGTCTTCGTACTTGTGGGCGGCGAATCGTACTTGCGGCTTCGTTTATTGCTAGTTACGGTTTTGTTTTGAAAGAAAGAACGAACCCTTTTGAACTTAGTGACTTGATTCAAAATGGTAAGCCTAAAAGAATAAAGTTGTGAAGCGCAAACGGTGAACATTTGCTAATTTATGTTTTCATGAAAAAAACAGCTTCAAGCCACACGAATACACACGGAGCCAGAAACAGGCCAGAAGTACAAAAATTATACGAATGTGTGTACTACCCATCATTCCCATGCTCACTGAAGCGCCATGTGTTGCAGCTTCCATAGACACTAGCGCCAGAGTTTCCTCTAGTAAGTATTGTGGGAAACTCTATAACCTAAGCGACAGGCGCAATAGTTGCGCAAATTCAATTACGACTGAGCAACGAAGAAAGAGTTGAAGTCGTTCTTTATACCACGAGTGGAACCTAATGATGCATATAATTAGGCTTATGTTTCGCGAAAGGTAGTGCTCTGACTTGTAACCCCCTCAACCTGTAGGCAAATAGGAAAGATTCCGTGGGCCGAGCGGAGTTCATTGATTAAAGACGCCGTGACTGCACTGTGAAATAAAGCAATGACCATGAGCGCACTGTGTAAGCACGCCTACCTTTCATGCGTGGCGGGGCCACGTTATTGAACGTCCTCAGAGAGACAAGTAAAGAGGCTCTTCTTTTCTCGAGGAGCCATGGATGGTTCGAACGGATCGAAACCTTTTGTTGTCACAGGATCGCGGAGAAATGGCGTAGACTGTTTGCTGCTTCTGCGCGAAGGGATGCAAGGCATGTCGTGCTCGGCTAAACAGAAGACGGAGTACCACGCATGCTAAAGGGGCGTCTGGTGGTACTTCTCGTGAATGACTGATTCTCTGGCCGAGCACGAGAATTCGCGTGAGTCATGGTCGCGATTCGTCTGAGTGTATTTCGCAACAACGGGTAGATTTTGGTGCTGTTGTTGCTAGTAGTCTTGTCTGGCCTGTTGGTTCTGCGTGGAAGGAGTTTTCGGGCTGAGTGTTCTTGCGAAAGAATCGTGGAGAAAAGTTTCAAGGCCGTCTCCGTTGCTAGACAGCGTCGGTGTTTAGACACATCTTAATGCCCATCGCTTCGGCATCGTTCGCCACGGTGGTGCTGGTGCACGCTGCTCACCTGAAAGTCACGTGTTCGATCCAGTCGTTGCAGTCGCATTCCCATGAGGCCAAATGATGAAGGCCCGAGTAATTTGAGTGGAAAGTGTGCGTTACAAACGTTGAGATTGCAGCCGAGGACTTCAACGCCGGACGAGGCCCGGACACGGAGGGTCGGAACGAGCAGCCGGGGCGTGGCCCGAACCTGCCCTTGCTTTCTGCTCTCTGGCGAGGTGGGGCGATGCCCAGTCCAGGACGCACCTGAGGACTTCAACGCCGGGACGAGGCCCGGACACGGAGGGTCAGAACGAGCAGCCGGGGCGTGGCCCGAACTTGTCCTTGCGTTCTGCTCTCTGGGGTTGCCGAGCTGTCCCCGTGGCTCGGGAGCTTTTCCACGTGGTGCGCGCACGAGCACGCGCATGAGCGCGCTCATAGTTTTAGCGCTATCACCATCATCATGATTCCCGCGCACCTTGAATTACTAAATCGGCCCCGCACACCGATTTTTCTACGTCAAAGCATGACGCACACTCTCCAGGGCAGCGTTTTATACCACATCTTCCCCCCAGTTCAAGAACAGCGAAACGCTGGGTTAAGAAGGGTCGACATGTTCATAGAGTAGACAACTGTCACAATACGCATAAACTGAACACATTCAACGTTATAATGTTTTGTCTTTGACGATGTACCAAGGGCGTCCACACACGAAATGCACGGCACCGCACGCTCGTGATCCGATGCCTAGGTCAATGACCACTCACTCATGCCGTTGCGGGGAACACAGGCACCGGGCAGCACGATGAATTCGTCGAGTCAAGCTTGGAAGCATCGACGCCCAGTAAGTCGGGCAAACACTATGTCAGCGCGGGGAATTGGTCCGCATGCAGTTCGACGTCCATTGTCGTGTCGCAGTTCAGTTCAGAATCGGTCAACCAGGTTTGTATTCTTTCTCCTTTTCTTCCATGTACTAGCGCAGAACCAGAGCTCTTTCTTCCTATGTGCTTCTGTGTACCGCGGCGGCTTCCCGATGTTTACGTAGATATAACAATGTTTGATCCAAACATTGGGGTCTGAG
>NW_027465329.1:0-31010 GCF_043290135.1 Rhipicephalus microplus | reverse complement strand
TTGAATGTCATGAAAAGTGGCAACAAGGGATGGTGCAACAATAGTATTTGGGGTTTTACGTCCCGAAACCACGGTACGATTATGAGGGACGCCGTAGTGGAGGGCTCTGGAAATTTGGACCATCTGGTGCTGTTTAACGTGCACTGACACTGCACAGCACACGGGCCTCTGCTATTTCGCCTCAGTCGAAATGCGACCGCCGCGGCCGGGACCGAAAAACGCAACATTCACGACAGCAGCAGAGCACTGCAACTGCTACACGACTGCAGCGGAGAACAAGAGATTGTTTGTTGTAGACGACTGAATGTAGGCAATTGGAGGACGGTGTCCTGCCACTGAGTCTCTCCCCATTTACTTCATAAACACCGAAACCTCGTACAAGTTGGACAAACATTAAGAAAAGAAATCGCTGCAATTCATTCGAACAATAATAGATGAAAACTTTCATTCACTGACGAATAAGCTTCACACGCATGAAGAAAAGCACGGAAGATTGGCAAAACAAGTTTACATACAAGTAGACGGAAGAGTTTTATAAAAGAAAGACAATAAAAGATGTGCATAGGTGACACTTTTGTTTTCTTGTACAGAAATGAATATTTTTTTAAGGGTAGCTCAACATTGGTTTGCATTAGACGGTGACCGTTGTTTCTGGACTACACGATCCTGTCGGTGACACTTCCTAGCTTCTTTATATATGTGCACTGTACAACTCAAACAAACTGCAATTGCAAGTTAGGTAATCTTTTCATAATTTGCATCGTCCTCTCGTAAGTAGCGTAATTCTTAATTCTGCAAATATATATCGCATAGTCTAGCTATACATTCTACTTGTGCACTGGCACACGACCCTTACCGAGCCTACTGTCAAACAGTTATTGTGCATAAATCTACACGCACAAACAACACTGCGAACACGGTCGTGGTAGAAGCCATCTCTGAACGCTTGTGGCTACCACAAAGTAATCACTAAAGTGGTGCAATAAATACAATGTGGTAAAATGGCAATGCAGCTGATGCATTATGTAAGGTTCCTCAATGCACGCATAGGCATTCATTATGAAAGGTTTCTCAATGAGTACAACAGACCAGGACACGAGTAAAGAAGACTAAAGCATTTGTTTTGTATCCTTGCCTCCCGCCCCTGTGTGTTGTGTACTTGCTGTGAAACCTTTGATAATGAATTCCCATGGGCTGGCCCAGTATCCTATACTTTTACACGGCTGCGACACAGCTCAACACGCATGCTCTTCGGAATACCCATGGAGTGCGTCAACAAACCTGTGCAGGACGTGACAGAGCTCCACTGAGAGCTGCAGATCCTTTCCCAGAATCTCACTCGGCAAGGGGTGACTCAGCAGCTGGTGCAACGCTTGCAGACACACGGGAACGCATTCGGGGGTGTCGGAAACCCGCTGGCCGCACAGCGCCTCCATGCAGATGCCTGAAAGAGACGACCAATGAGGCATAAAAATGACAGAAAGCCATGTGAAAGTGGCAAAAGAACAAGAACCACTACAAAAAAGAAAAAGAACACTGCTTGTATTTATATTCTCCAAGCATGGACCATGAAAATTCTACTTAGACTGTTCGTTGATTGAGGTGAAACTTGCTGAAATTTAGTATATTTATGCGCAGATTCCAAATAAGCAGTTTAAAATAGCAACATTTACACTGAAAGCTCGTTATAATAAACCCAGATACAATCAAATACTGGTTATAATGCAGTTAATGAAAAATAAACTTGCAATGTAGTGTTAGAAATAAACCTTTATTACAAATTTTTGGATATAATGAACTTGTTTTCATGCAAGATGCAACTTTATTATACGGAGGTTCGAGTGTATATGTTTTTTGGGAGCAAAGCTTGGCTAGACTGAGAGAGTTACAAAGTGAATTAGCATACCAGAATAACATGGAATGAAAACTGTATGCAAGAAAACAAAAATGTATTTTCTAAACCCATTTGAACAAAAGTTATAGCATATTGAACATTTGTGCATGAGTCTATGTGAAGCTGGGCGGTCACAAATGCTCAACCAACCATGACCTCTATTCCAATAGATTTATAGCATCCATTATTGTTTTCTTGCATACAGTTTTCATTACAAATTATTCTACTATGATGATTCACTTTGTTTCATTCTGTTCTATCACAGAATGTGTAAAAATTTCTATCTGAGACTAAAAAACTACAGTGCCACATTCCTTAAAAGAAAAAAGAAGTCACTTCAAAACACGAGAAAAAATTTTTTAGTTTATCTTGTGTCTTGCCTGCACCAGAGACACCTTGCAGTTGATTTACCATTCAGGTAATATTGTACGAATCTGTTATTGTCGTTCAGTTAAACCCCATTTTTATTTGCATTCATTAATGAGCTGTAACGAGATCTTTTTGTTGGTAGCAACTGAACTTGCCAAGTTGACGGCTTACACAACCTACAGAGGCCACAAGGCCCGGGAGTTTGAAAATGATGGTTGTGTCCTCTAACTATTTGTCTTCAACTAATGAAATAATTGCAGTTTTCACAGTCTGTCCTATGTGAGATACAACTGAACATTAATACTATAATGAAAACAGATAAAGTGAGTTATAGGAATTGGGACAGTCGTGCAATGCAGCAACTAATTCACTGTAACTGTATTAACCGCCTTGGGTTTAATGCTGCAAAACCCCATGATTATGAGAGGATGTACTGCAGTGACGTGCAGCAGAAATTTTGAACACTTGGGGTTCCTGGACGTGCACCTAATTCTAGGTACACAGGCCTCAACCATTTGTACCTTTATAGGAAATGCGACCACCGCGGTGAGGATTCGATTCCGTGACCTTCAGATCAGCAGTCGAGTGCCATAACCACTAGACCATCATGGTGGGTTTATATTTGCTATAAATAAAATATGCTTATGCCACCATTAGTACAGCCAATATCTTTAGTCTAAGGGAGCTTGATTTGCTTCAAGCTCATCATACCGATTCCCATACAACTCGTTCTAAATCATTGAGCAGCTAAACACTACTGAGAGCTTTCAATTCAATTCATTTATATTTCATTCATACAGTATTTTTGTGCAAAGAAATGCTGGGCTAATAACCAAAGGCCAGTGCAGGCCCATAGTTAATATATACATATAGCAGCTACAACATCATGTGCATATCTGATTCTCAGGAATAAAATGTTAATAGTCAGGCAAGAGTGCATTCTACACTAGCTCCACAAAGAAATAACTTAGTACAGGATGAAGTACGTCAGAACTTCGAATGTGTAGGCAGCCGAGCGCCGATCAAACAGTCTCACCAAAGAGCAGGTAGAACCAGTCACGGTTGATCTCCTGGGGCGTCTGAGATTGCGAACTGCGAGACAGGTGTAGGAACGACTCTCCGCCGCGCAGTCCTCCCGTTCCGAGCCCATCGGGTGGCGCCTCCTGGTGCAGACCACCTTCGAAGCCGCCGCCTTGTGTCAGCCAAAGCGATGCGGCGTGCAGGATGGGCGGCCATGCATCCCGGTAGTGGGGTCTCGCCGACTCCACCGTGTCGGACGTGTAGAAGGCTCCGCCATCATGGGGCAACTGACTTGAGAACTCTGCACGAGGGCAATACAGTTTTTAGATCAGTGTTGGGAGGAAAGCATGGCATTGGTGCTAGTGGTAACGTTTCAGTGGATCAAAAAAAAGATGTCTTGCCAGCCCGTGTGACCCTTTGCTATAAAAAGGGGTTTGATTACAGTCACTCGTTTATAATTGGGTTCTATATTATATACAAGACGTTCATTTACACTAATTACAACTGCTTTGGAGAGCCGAGCAACTATGTTTGTTCGTTTGTGAAAGGTCTCTGTCACTGCCTCTTCAGCCACAGAGTCGCCCCGCACTAACCACTCTCCCTCACTCTCTCATTAGCCATGCGCCGCACCGTCCGGTCTTGCGAACAGCAGTCTTTCTCCAGCAAGGAGCAGTCAATTCCGTTCCCTGAACATATGCACCGGGGTCCCAAACACCCAGCCTATTCCGTGGGAATCCCCAAGTGTCAATCAGGGACTCCACAATGGTTTGGGAGAACCGGAAGATCGTCAACACTCTTTGGTTCTCTGCCGCATGAAGTAGTCTGTAACCGGGCTACTGTTGCATTCAGACGTAGAATTTCTGTGGGATATTTACAATAGCTTTGATACGAGGCCTGAATAGTTGCAGCATTTCTACGGTCATGACAGATTACAGCGAATTGTGCAATGCTTCATTTCGATGGCAGCACTTCCGCTTGCTGATGACTTGCAGCATAACCATACCCACACGCTAGTTGTCACAGTGGTATGATCAATGAAAATGTGCACGATATAATTTAATTTATTTCATTTTTTTTTGAATTCCGAGTTGTCACAAGCCCTCCCTGATAAGACAAATTGGTTGAAAATTTTTAGGCTGAGTCAATTTTGTCAACCACAAACTACAGTGCCGCGGCATTTTAATGAAGACCCCGCAAAGATTATGCTAAATTAAATTGAACCAGCTAAAATACATAGAATGACAGCAGGTGCCTATGCTATGAAATGAAATAAAAAATGGTGCCAAATTTCGTTCTGAGAGAAAACTGGTCGATGACAATTACATGTACAAACGTGCAAAATATAATTACACTGAAGTAATTTAACCTTTGCTGCCGACTACGGGTATTCAGCGCCAGAGCAATCAGCGGGCAACAGTCAGTCGTCTATTTTGTACGAGCTGCAGTTTTGTTTGGCATATTAATGGAGAATGTGTTATTAACTGTTTGGTAGAGTACTCCCTCATTGACGCACAGAAAATGTGGGCTAAAGAATGCACATACTTTCATGTACAGTGTCTACAATCTGAGTCATATTGGTGTAATGTTGATTCAACTAAGTACTTACAACAGAGTCAACATTACCTTTAGCAGCACTTTTGCAGCAACATTACAGTAATAAGAAATTGTTCATAGCAGTTGTCATATTTAAAAAAAAAGAGATGTCGCTTTACAATCGCAGTAACTGGCAATCCCAGCCTATCTACTGGAGTTCTGTAACCTTTTGCATGCACAACCGTGGCACGACCAGTACTACGTAATTATAATGGCATAATGCAAACACTATATTGAACCTCTCGAATACTTTCACAGTAAAAACGCTTAAGCTTTGCCTTTAAGAGTTGAAAGCGATTGCGACAATCTGTTTCTAGTACGTACTGGAAACACTTAGTGCATGAAATCTTTACAGACTTGCTATGCACCCACTACGTGGCCTAAAGGGAATGAGGGCAGTGATGCCTACTCCTTTTATAGTGGGTTAGCGGCTTTAAAACCATGAAGTCATTATAATATCGCATGTTGTGACGCCGGATGGCATTGTACGCTTGTACCATGAATTATTACTGCAATATTTCGTGTTGCGTTGTGAATCGTGTGCACAAGATGCATGTGTTTGTAAAGAATGAAAGTTACTTTCACTGTATTTCCAAGAATAGGAAGTTATTTTCACTGTATTCACAAGCAGACGCATGGTTGCTTGGTAGAACACCCACTTTCCACACAAATGGCTCGGGTTCAAACTTCACTGGGACTCAGAATTTTTTATTATTTATTTTATTATTTGCATCTTTCTCGATTTTTCGTTCATGCACAAGAGGATAATTTTCCGCTCACAACCAATGACGCCGACGCTAGAATTTCTGTGAAATGAGCTCTTCAACGCTATCACGTGAATATAGATTTGATATAGGAAAGCCTTTTCGATGTCTGTGGACATTTAAACAACCCCGAGGCATGACAAGTCCCACATGACATTGCAAGCACACAGATTGGGTTACATTGCTGACAGTCTCACCTGCGGCAGAGACAGTAGAGCATGGTCCTTGAGCGCTGCCAGCCAGTATCTGCTCAGGCAGAGAAGCTCGGGGGAGACCAGCTTGAGCAGGGACTCCCTGCCTGCTGTGTCGTCTTCGCCAGCATCGTAATCCTCCTGGTCGCTCGAATCGACGCTGGCACGCTTGTTGGGTGCAACTTTTTCGTGCTCTTTCTCCATGGCCACTATGTACACCTACAATGGCATCACGGACGATGGCTGTCAAGTGTTATTGGTGCAAGGGCAGCTGAAGCCAAAGAGCGTCAACGTGAAACCAACACATTTATACACAGTTATAGGCTTCAAACTCAATCTGCAGCACGGAAATTGGCTATAGGCATGAACTTTATCGACAGAAGTTACTCTAAAACAGTTTACCTCGATGATGAATATACGAGCAATGGCTAAGTCACAGATGCAGTACAATAAGGGGGAGTCTGAAAACCTTGATACACAAAGCTCATCTGCACAAGAAGTGCGAGGGCTCAGACACCTGTTTGTGCTTATGGCTAGGACATTGATGGCTAGAACAATCTCTACGAAGGCAACCTTTCACAAGGACTCTCTTGTAGTTGGAAAGTGAAACTTATTATGAATATAGAAAGATATGAAAGGTAAGGGGGGAAGGGGATAATGTGTTATGTGCATCGTCTTTAATATGAACGATTCATTCTTGGTCAAGTCTAGCACGTTCAATTAGGATATGAGTAACAGTTAGGCTCGCTCCACCGCATTACAGAGATTTCGAGGCCTTCTCGTCTTCAACAGTCCCTCTTTCAGGAGGGAAGGGGAGGAGAGAGGGTGTTGTGTGAATGATTATGACAAGGTGTCTTTTTTCTTTTCTGATATTTCGCGCTCAAACTTGTTGCTACGCTTAATTACAACCCCCCAAACAAATGATGGCAGCTCCACTCACAAAGCCGCGGCAGGCCTGCCAATCCCCTGTGAGACAGTCGTACTAGCCGATTTCCGTTTGAACCAGAAGCTATTTTTCTCGGATAATGCAAACGCGAAGCATATCAAGAGTATAACATAAAGTCTCATATAGTAAAACCTAGACTAGAATCTGGCCAAACTGTCTACACAAGCTCCTTCGACGGCGCTTGTACACACAAGAGAATTATGTTAAGTACAGGCTTGGGATGAATCACATTCTTGAGATTCGCAAAGCTTGTTTGCCGAGTGTTAAACAAAGTGATATAAAGTTATTTTTAATTCAGACCTGCTTCATTATTTTGTATGTAAAAATTATTACAAAAAGTTTCCGTGACCTAAAGATGTGAGTGAAACCTGGACAAATTTAACCACCAGGGCATGCATTCCTCTGCCATTGTGTCAAATTTGGCATCAAGAGATAATGAATCATTTCTTACAACACTTTAAAAAAACATTCTCGTTTTTCGCCCGAAAGCACACATTATCTATTTATGTAAATAACAGTACAATATTAACTGAGAAACACTTAACGTTTCATCTGCTGCCACGTCAGGTGTGTCTGTCCAAATGGTCTGTCCCCAACGCACCTGTTGCTTTATTGTGAAGTTGAGTCATAGCAGCGAGAAGGTGTGTCTGCTTAGCTTTGCCGTAATTTTGCAGTCAATTTAAACGAGTTTTAGGAAGAAAGGAATGCGAAAAAACACAAACTCAATGCAATATCCTGCACTGGCATGGGATGCTACATCTATGTGCAGCTGTGAGTGGATGACGCTTCGCTTAAACTGTCAAATTCAACTTGTAAAACTCCGACGTCGCAGAAAATCAAGAGACCTAGCGGCCTTCAGCCTCTTTGAACAACAAAGGCACTGCTTTGGTGCTTTGCACCATGCCCCACTACCGACTGTGGGCGAAGAACGAAACTGAAACTGTAGAAAAATCCGTTCTGAAGCCTGTACTTCCCATAATTCCTATAGGGGGTACACGATCGCAGTGCCATATTCCTCTCTAGGTATTACTGTATGAAACTCTATGGAGTATGTAAATCGTTAGGGTTTTACATCCCAAAACCACTGACGGGCACCGTAGTGAAAGGCTGCGGAAGTTTTGAACATCTGGTATACTTTAACATGCACCTAAATTTAAGTATATAGGCCTCCAGCATTTCACCTTCATTGAAATGTCACCACAGCGGTAAGGGTATGACCCTGTGAAATTTCAGTCATCAGTTGAGCACCATAAGCACTAGACCACAATGGCAGACAAATATAAATAATTAAAGGCTTCTGGTTACCACCCAGAACATTACGTTTGGCTGAGCAGTGATGTCAGAACCTTCACAAAATTCACCAGAATATTCAAGACTTTTACCTAAAACCTGTGACATAAACGTGGGAGTGTATGAGAAAAGTCTATACATTGAACATTTTAAAAATGCTTGATGTCACAAGAATGAGTAAGCGCACTGGGATGGCGCATTCGTTAATGCAAATCATCTGTGGGGAGGAACAGCCATGGCTTTGAACAGAGCTGAAATTTTTTTTACTTTGGTTGTAACTGAGTTTAGTGTGATAAAGCTTTTTGGTATGTCAAGTTGAACACGACGGAATGTGAAAAATCACGTAAATACTTCACTGCGAGTTCTACCTCTACGGACAGCTCACCTCAGCCCAGGCCTTCAGGATGGCCAGTTTCTCGAGGGTGGAAGCGCTCTCATTATACAGCAGCGAGTTGGCCCCCTTCTGTAGCTTGGTCAGCGACGACACCAGCAGCTGGTGGACTCGTCGAAGGTCGTTCAGATCGCGAGCCACACCGCTGCCAATCCAGGCACTGCAAACCTGCGCACGAGAAGCAGTAACTGGCACGTTACGAATGACCACATACATGTACTAATAAGGAAAAACCTAGCACCCATGAGAATTTAAGCATGAGTCGACAGCATGGCAAATGAGCACCAGTCGCTGGCTACACGACAGTTGAGCCAGGGGGCCAGGTTATGTAAGAACACTTTCACCATCGTGCTCTTACAATACGAACATAGACACATGACTAAATCATGTATTTAGAAGCTCTTTAGAGATACACATTGTATTAAGCTAACAAGCTGATGAAAGGAAACAAATGCCCAGTCAGGTTTTGTTTAATTGCCTGTAATGGCACTCAAGGTATGTCACCCCTTGAGAACATTTCTTAGAATTTTTTTTTTTTTATATATTTTGGCTGCCTGTTTGCTAAACAATACTTAGAAAAAAAAGAAAATATGCTTTTATGTTAACTGTGCAAGATGTACCTGCATTTTCTCAATTTCCTACTGGGTGCAGTACAATAAGATTTGACTCGCATGTTCATGGAAGCCTTGACTATAGATTGCCAGTGTTAACTGATTATTAAAGATATGTTGCAGGACACCTTTATTAAATAATAAAATTTGCATCACGTGCAAATGACTTTCGTTTAATTTGGACAATCTTTGCGGGTGCGTTCACACAGCTGGCTTAGTGTTTCTGCAAACAACTTAAACATTCTGCACTGATTAGCTGGACCAGAGCGTACCTGACAGGCCATGGCTGTGACATGCGATGGTGTCTCAGGCGAGAATGCTGGGCGCAGGGCTGCTCCAACCTGTTGTCGAAAAAGCAGAAAAGAGACGAAAATTCAGTCTCAAACTTCTTGGAAGAAGTGAGACTCGGGACAAGTCACGCGTGGTGAGAAGACTCACTTGTGCCTGGTACTGCTCCAGAATGACATGACCTGGAAACTCGGGTTCAGGCACGTCCGAGAACATGTCAATGATGAGCTTTGGGAGGAAAAACACAAGCACATTAAAATCAGAAAGGTTACTTCAATGATTGAGTCGAGAGCAGAGACTTGTTCTGAAACTTCGTATTGCCGTTCATCAAGGATGTTAACAAGATTGGAAAAGCTATCACTCAGAGAAGGCAATACAAACACATCTCGGTGCTTTTACTGAATGATGACATCAAAAGATTTTCTTTACAATTAGTGCATGACAACTGAAAATGCACATATGAGTAAATATGTGCAGCTTTTAGCTTTTTCATTAAGTGTTTCGCTAAAGTCAAGGAGCCTTAGATGCATTTGAACTGATGTTGGATCAAGGGAACATCACACTACATCAGTTAGAATTGCTGTAGAATGCATTGGACACGAGTGAATTTCACTTTGGGTGCCCAATGCAGCAAAACAAGCACATAGCAGTCAGTTCTGGTTACAGTTAAAGACATCTGGCAAGACACTAGCCCCGTAGTCTGATGTCTGTGTGATTTTCAACATGAGCTTACGGCTGCCAAAGTCCGCATCCTTGATTGGAAAGGCACAAGAAAATCAGGCCCGCAGTCGAACCTCTTTATAAGAGACACTAATGTAACAGACACCAGTGTGCCTACATTAAAATAGAGGTTGATAAGAAAATGCACACCTAGTACCCTGCTTATAGGAGACAGCTCGTATAAAAGACAAGAATTGCTCTCTGGCACATATGTCTCTTATAAAGGGGTTCAATAGTAGTCCTAAACCCTTAACAAACACATCCACTGACCTGCAGAGTTTTTAACCCTTCCAGGCGCAGGGGATCGCTGTCCGAAGTGGCAGCCATAAACGCCATGCGGACCAGGTCCGACAGGTGCAGCACCAAGAAGTCCTCTGCGACGAAATCGAAGTTTTCGGCGAACATAACCACGTACGTTTCCTGAATCGCTACAAGATTCAACATATCATAACTACTAGAAGACTATAAATTGCAGAATGTCTGCGCTAAGAAAGAAACAGCTCTAGCGAAAAATCATGGCGCAAACACATCGCACAGGAAAGTGTAACATACACAAGGTTAATAAAACTTCTCAAAAGTTACAGCTGTAGAAAGGCCTACTGACTCATGAATACACCAAGTCATATTTTGTCCGCACCTACTTTAAAGACATGGGATAATAGAAGCGTTGGTGAGTGACAAGGGGGCGAGTAGGTCTAAGTATACCATAAGTAGGAGTGAGTAACCGGTGTGTTTTAGTAAATGTGAGTGAACGCTGGTAAGCATGAACAGAAGTGAGTATGGCCACGCGCGCTTCTATTTTTATGCAACCAACCCATTTCACATTCAACCACTGCCTTACACACACTGCTCAGAAACGTCAAGCATTCCAGAGTATCGTAGATTGTACTGATAAACTTGGGCGCACAACGTAGACAGCACAGCTCATTGTGGAACTAACGTGGCCACCAATGATAAAGCTAGAATCTTTGATGCTGCACATATAATTGCTGACACGCCTTACTGCTAATAATATTATTCTATGAATGACAACTGTGCGTGCCAATATTGTTGCATTCTGAGTGTCGTTCTTTTTCTGTGCACAGCTTTGCTCAGTAAGGAGTTTGATCGTTACTGGCTGTGACTACTTTCTTGACTGCCACAGCTGCATGACAATATTAATGTGAAAGGCAAGTATTAGTGAGCATGAAACCAACAAAATATGACGATAAGCAGACCAGTATACAAATAACTGCTCAGTATGGTCACAATATTGTCACATTCCCTCCTCAAGTTTTGTTATCACCCCGTTTCACTGTCAGTAAGTCTCAGCGCAAACAGCGCCTGCAGTGTTCGAGAAGCTTCGGGACTGCAGTAGATTATTTTGTTAAGGTTAGGCCCACTTCGTGAACATTACAGATTATTCTGGAACCTACGCGGCCGCTAGCGATAACGCTAGAATATTTGATGGCACGTGTATAAAAGCTGATGCGCTTCACCACTTGTCAGTTGACCGATGGCCGACTCTCTGTTTGCCGCTATCAGTGTCAGTGCATTGCTGCAATCTGTCTTTCCTTTTATGTGGCCACAAGTTCGGCCGAATAAACATTTTAATCGGAACATCTAGTTCTGCTCCCTTTGTCCGTGTCACGACCCCGTGACAATATGACGCAACAAACACAGACATCACCGAATACAGTGACGCAATCCTAATGATGCTTATCAATACCAGCATGCTAGATATTGCCACGCTCCATTTCCCAAGTTTTTGTTATAGTCCCAAAACACCACACGATTCTCAGCGCAAACCGCGCCTGCAGTTTTCGAGAAGGTTCCGGACTGTAGTAGATCATTTCGATAAGATAACGCCCACTGTGCGAACGGTACAGATTGTTCTGGAACCTACGCCACTGCCAGCGATAACGCTAGAACATTCGACGGCAAGAGTATAAATGCTGACTCGCTTCGCCGCTTGTCAGTTGTTGATCGAAGGCCGACGCTCCGTTCGCCGCTATCAGTCCAAGACTGCTATCTGTGCGAGACTGCTGCTGTAATTGGACTTTCTGTTTACCGGGCACAGGTTCGCCCAAATAAACAGTTAAATCCCAACACGAAGTCTCCTGTCTTCGGCCACGTCACGGCCCCGTGACAATATGATGAGGGCATTACTTCAATCAAATATTTGTTGTAACAAGGCTTGACAGCACGTAATTTCGAGGACATAGACACAAGCCTTAATTGCTGCAGACCCTGAAGTGCTTACGTTTTGGATTGAGGGAGCGCTCTTCGCGAGCCAAGCCAAGGTCAAAGTGGGCCTTCTGGTTCTCGCAGAGCGTGATGATCTTGTGCAGCGACTCGGCCGCAAACACCTTGGTGGGCCATCGCGGTCCAACAGCGGGATGCGAGGTTGGCTCCTCGCCCGCTTTGATGGCCTCTTCGTCGTCGTCAAACTCGTCCAGCCCCTCCGCGTCCGCCTCCCTCTCGGGCGCAGCCGGGGCGGCGGATGCTGATGTGTCTGCAGCAACATTTCGAGACTGTCATTGTCGAAGGGCGCATCCTGTGCCCTTACACTTAAGGTTTCTTTTCTTGGCGTCACGCAAGTGGGGCTCACATCACGACGAGGCTAGCAGACAATTTACAATAAACGTGCCTGAGAAACTGTTTTTCGTTAGTTATGCCTACCAGAATATAAGATACGAGAAAAGATAAGCCAAGGAAAGCACAGGGAGAAAATAGCTGAACATTTTATACAATATAGAACTTAAAGAAGAGTGAAGGGTACCCCCACTACTAATATATTTAGCTGTCTAGTATTTAAGCCTTTTTTAGATTGATATGTGGGGTTTTACGTCCCCAAGCCACCATATGATTATGAGAGACGCCGTAGAGGAGGGCTCCGGAAATTTCGACCACCTGGGGTTCTTCAACGTGCACCCAAACCTGAGCACACGGTAGTATTCAAGCCTCTGTTTCTATATTGTGGCTATGGCCCAGCAAGCCTTTTGAATGATTACAACTGGTAAAGCACTGGCTGAGAAATGTTAAAGGTAAGCAGGAGATCACTGCAAGCTTCTACACCTTCTGCTACATTAACAGGTGATTCCAACATCGTTGTTTTAAAGCAACATTTGGTGCAGGATAAGCACTTTTAAGGAATGGAGCTGCAAAGCGAGCATCAGAATTGAAGTGCACCATTGATACATTACACTATCCTTATTCTCCAACTTTAAAATTTTTCAGAAATGGAGACATAGGGTATCAAGTTCATTCGTGCAAATGTTAATCATAAATTAGCCTGGCTGAGAAGAAGCTATGGTTTGAAGTGGAGCTGTGTAAATGGGAAAACTTGGGGTGCAAAGCGAATTCGAACATTTTTCGAATACTTCGAAGCGACAAAGCAAAATTGCAAAAAAAAAAAGGGCAGAAGGATTCTTAAGCATACTCTTATGAGATAGCAACATGAAAGTTTTTCTTTTGGCTCGTTTGATGAAGCAACAGTGGGGTGACATTTCATAATTGTCTTATCAAGAGTAAAGCAATGCAGAGGCTAAAATGCACTTATGCACATAATTTGGAGCAACCAAAGTGTTGTCAACAACACTTCACACATGAAAGGTATATATTTCCTCAGCCTCTCCTCCTCTTTCAATTTCTGTGGCAGCCCAACTGATGTGGCGGAAAAGGGAGTGCTCCCCTTTGAGTCCGGAGTCCCAAATCTGCATTGTAGATGTCGATATAAAGAAACATCTGAAATTTCAAATGCGAAAAATCTTTGGCGACCGATTTTTCGGACTTCCTGCCCAAATTTCAGGTCTGAAACAGCATTAATTGGACCCCCACATCTGCCGCATTGGTCCCCTCCAAGTTGAAACCAGTGTTTTTTCGAGTCAACAATACATATGCGTCTGTAGCAAAGCCTGAAAGGCAGCTTTGCCGCATTAAGGGAACGCGATAGGGTTAAATATATTGAAAATCTGAAGGGGTCACTTTCAATGAGACGTCGGCTGTATTTGTCTTCGCCGAGTCTTCGGGAAGCTCTAATAGTGAAATTCCAGTACAAATCGAATTGAATAGCAAATACTATACGAAAAATATTCGAGGTTTCAAATACTTGCGCACCCCCATTTGAAGTCAAGGACACCAACCAATAAATTTTGCAACTGAACGTAAAGAAGAGCACATTTACTTTAAAATATTTTGATAACGTTTCAGGACCAACTCACAAGAGTGACATCAAGTCGCCCTCAAGGAAAGTACAAAGTTGGTCATGAAATCTTGAGTTTTACTCTAATAGTACAAATTTTCTTAGAATTTATTGGTTGGTGTCCTTTGTTTCACACTGTCATATGACATATACCCATTGATTATTCTTTTATTTCTTTTATGGCGATGATGTATATAGCTAGGCAAAAGCAAAATTCGTCTGTCGTACGTATGCAAAAACTCCCAGAGCTTATGTGCCACATAAATAGGGTCAGCACCCCCACAATTCACCGCCGGTCCACTATAGGCAATGAAAAGAACAGGGGAGTGAACACTAATTATTATTTGGGCACAGACGTAAACAATAATTGAGAAAGACTTAAATTAACCATAGGGACTACCCCAGTGACAAACACCAAGGCTGCACGTTTAGGCTTCACGGTTTACTAACCTGTACAAAGGCCTTGGGCACTGATTCTTCAATGCGACTACTGCCCGAATCCCTTTAATGCGACTGCGGCCCGAATCTTACACGAAACACGTTCTAAGAAGTTTACGCCTGACGAAAAGATGTGGGCTATCTCACCGGCAGCTGTCAAGACATCCTTGCAGAGGCCCAGCCACTGCCCAAGGTTGTCGTCCAGCATGGCCTGCAGCATGCTCGTCAGCGAGTCGTGCAGGTGCGACACCAGTCGTGGGTCTGTTTCCCGGTCGAGCAGGGCGAACAGCACGCCTGGCAGCTCGGCCTCCCAGGGCAGCGGTGCCCCTTCGCATGCCCAGCGTTGACGCTGTTGTTTCTGCTGCTGGTTGGAGCCACCCTTACCTGCAGACAGAAAACCGTACCATGAAGCCCGCAATCTTGTTCCAGGATATATAGCGGCCTTTAGGAAAGGTGGTTACGAATTCTTCAAGGAATTTCGAAGCCCTGACAAGGCATTTTCAAGACATAAGGCAACACGTCAGACAACCTAACGAGCAAGTATTTTTTTTTTTTGCACAAAAACAAGAAAGTTCTCCTGATGTCTTTACTGTATAAATTATAATGAGCTACCACAGGCAAGATAGACCTCTACAACTTCAACTTCGAATGCTTTACAGAGTGGCACATGGGACCATGCTACAGACTTTTCTGTACCCTTATATGCAATTTCGTTTGGGAGGTTTCAGCCGTTAACGACACGGATGCGGGTATCTGGCATGGACGATGTATCTGCTCCCTTAACACGCTGACATGGCGAGTTGAACTTTGTCAACAAGCTGCATTCATTGGCTACTGTGACGTACAGAAGGCACAATAGATGTCTTCCTTTTTTTTCCGCCAGTGTATACTACTCTGTCATTCTTGCTTGAGATCTCCACATGTACAAAGAGTAGCTATTGTAGGAGTATGTATGGCAAAACAGCGCATTCTTCCAAGGATGGACGAAGACTACTAAAAAATGGGGTTGGCCGTTTGGTGCCGTTTCAAGTATCGTTAGGGCGGACAAACAGACAAATGTACAGACAGACAGACCAAAATTTTTCTGTCGAAGGTCCCAAAAGACTATCGTCGTTAAAAAAAAAGAAAAGGCTCACTGGCACCTCCGTTGAGTGTGGCGTTTTCCTTCGCCCAGGAGCTGGCATGCTCGCACACTTCTCGGGCCTCCCGCTGAGACAGCTGCCTCAGGCATGCCACAGCTGCCCTCCTCAGCAGCAGGTGAGGACAGTTCAGGGCACTCTGAGCAGCAAAAGAAAATTTTCCATTCATTTGCACACCAACACACTGATGTGTTAACACTTTGGTTAAAACAACAAGAACAATGGCTGAGCTATTCTTCCCTTCTTATATACTCACTGAATTTTGACTCCGATCAAGAGCAGCTGTACTGATACAAGTACGGTGTCAGGGAACAGCAGTCTTTAACGGCGTTGCTTACAACCACGACTCAAATGAATGAGTAATTTCTTTCCACCAGTTGACTTTTTGAAGAGCATAGATGCTGCACTAGAGGTCGAAGAGTCCATAGTGATATTGTACGGCTGATGACAATTTACCATCATCAAAGTATGTACAAGTGCTCAACTGATGTAGCAATTCTAAAGTACAGAGACGAAATAGTACTATGAAAGGGCACAGGCACTCTGCACAAGTGGTTACCTCTCTCTTTTACCCGTGGCACTGGAATACGTTCCATGCTTGTAGGATTTGGATTTTGAGTAACCAAAGGCAGTTGCGCATTCCGACTGTGCTACAGTTGCTTGCAACAAATACAAATGTACAGAGTGAATCGATTGCACTACACAGCCAAGTTTTGATCCTACAGCTACCATCTCCAGATAAGTTGGAAGGTCATCTCGGGTGGGAGTGAGTTAACTTGTCAACTTCGCGACGACTGCAACGGAACTTACACAGAGCACAGGGACAAGGGACGACAGGTTGACGTGTCGGGGTGCAAACATGTGCAGCTGCTGCAGACAGGAAATGGCTTCCGTCTGCACCAAGGCGTCACCGTGGTCCTGCATGATGCTACAGGCAACCAGCAGGGAAGACCGAGCCGTGCTGATGGAGTTGGTGTTGCCTGCACTCAAAAGAAGCACAACGCTGTGTCAAGCTGAATTCGCAAAGTGTGGCTCGTTTAAATGAGACGAGTGAAACAGTGGGTAGTAGAATGGGCTTGCCTTCTGGACTTATAACAAAACCACAAGAATACCAGATTAAAAATGCACTATAAAGAAAAAACAATAAAAAATAGCAAGCACAATTTACAGAATAACTGCGATGGGTATCTAATATGGTTTAGAAGTGTTCAGCTGTGCTCCCAGTAATAACAAATTTTTGCTTGAAATGCTCGTTAGCCTAGCTTTTAAGAAAAACTTTATTCTTGGTTTTACATGCCAAAACCATGTTGTCACACAGAGGTTTTTGTGATTGCAGACGAATGGACGCTGCTAGGAAGAGAAGTTGAGGTGTCTCGGGCTTCGATAGAAGGAGTTGCTCTGGTCACAGCGCATCGGCACTGTGCCTCGTATTTGTGATAAATATACTGTAAATATGCTCATGGCATTGTAATTATGAAAAATGGTGCAACGAGGAACTCTGCATTGACTACGACCACCTCAGGTTCTTTAACATGCACATAAATATAAGCACATGGGCATTCTTGTGGTATGCCTCTACTGGAATGCAGCCACAGGAGTCGGAGTTTGAAGCCATTACTAACAACAACAAGCAAACCAAAGCTGAAGGAAATGAAAATCTCAGCTTGTGCTACTGCCTGTTACTACAGTGGAATGTCGCTATAGCGAAATTGACTCTGACACAAAAATATAACTACGTTGAATGTTTTAATATCTAGCATGCATTCATAACAGATATGAGTAAGAACAAATATAAATTTTCTTTAGTACTACAGCAGAGCATTCATTATATCGAAGCTGGTGAAGACAAGATTCTACTGTGTGTTTTGACACAGCTGATTTCAGAAAAGGGAGAGCAAGGCACTTACACTGATAGACAGATCTGGCATTTTCGAATATGGGTTAAAATTACCTAGTCTACAGTAACCATTGCAGTCATGATTATAAGATGAAAAGGTACACAGATGCAACCCTATGCCCCTTTGCCTCCTTGTATTGAGCCTGCGACAGTGCTATAGAGGTTGCTACGGATCATTGACATGCCCAAGCACATGCTCATATCCCAAATTATAACTAATCAAGCACACATTATTGAGCACTCAGGGCAAGAGCAAAGGATCACACAAGGAGTTATAGCGGCGAGAAGACCAGTAAACGCACCTTGCAGCTCGGGTCCAATCGTAGTGATGACAGCCGAGAGGCACTTGCCGATGCACTGGTGCACGTCGACATGAGTGGGTGGCATGCTGAGAAGCAGCTTAAGTGCCAGAGAAAGCGTCGGCTCCACGTAGCTGCGGAACATGGGGCCTCCCGAGTCCGCAATCAGGCCCAGGGCGTGCAGTGCCCAGACCTGCAAGCGTGTGTAGGAGGTGGGAGTCTTGACATGCTGACCAGAGGAGCGATGTTCAGGCAGGAATGTACAGTATGGTTATCTGTTAAAGGGTACACTACTGTGAGGGTGGCCGAGAGAGGGCGTTATGCAACGGCACCATCATCATCATCATCGGGACTTGGCCGAGAGAGGGCACTACATGATGGCACTCATCATCATTGGGACGGGGAGTTGTGGGGGTTGCGTGTGGGGGAAAAAGGGGAATTCAGCGTGGTTGCGGAGAGTGGCAAGAGGAAGCGGTGTGCTGTGCGTAATTTAGGGTTAGCGCGTGACACTACAATGAGCAACGTTCAGATTGCCTGCTTTGTAACAGCGAGTGAATGATGAAACAATGTTTACGCACGGCATTAGTGTGACAAAAGTCATAACTATCAATCTGGTAGTCTTACACAAATTTAAGCCATTATGTTTTTGCGAGAAACTGAAATCTAAACATCCTGGGCATGCAAGTGTTCACTTTAACCTAATGCCAAAGAGATCAGTTCTGCCCGAAGCATCTTCTTCATGCCCCCAGTTCAAACACAATTGAAGTCGGTTATGCAATATTGTTGAGTTGTAATGTCATGCCATTGTCAAGAGTAATGTCACAGAGACACATCATTTTAATGTGTCCTGTCATAATGTCACAATGCCACATCACTGTGATGTCATAATCCATGTCACTGTATGTCACATCTTAATGTCACAATAGTGGATTGTCATGTCATGATGCCATGACATTGTCATGTTATGATGTCAAGTCATTTTCGACGTCATGTATACACCTGTGACATTACATAATGGCAAGGCATATTGATGTCATGCTGATGTCAGTACCACATGTCACGCCGCAGTGTCACATAACTGTCGTGCAATGCCACATCACTGACACAATGGCACATTGTCATGTAATTATGACATGACATCGTTGTGTGTCAAATCATAATGCTGAAACAGTGCAACACTGTCATGTCATGCCCCGCCGCGGGGGTCTAGTGGTTAAGGTACTCGGCTGCTGACCCGCAGGTCCCGGGATCGAATCCCGGCTGCGGCGGCTGCATTTTCGATGGAGGCGAAAATGCTGTAGGCCCGTGTGCTCAGATTTGGGTACACGTTAAAGAACCCCAGGTGGTCGAAATTACCAGAGCCCTCCACTACGGCGTCTCTCATAATCATATGGTGGTTTTGGGGCGTTAAACCCCACAAATCAATCTGTAATGTCATAATGTGAAGTCATTGTAGAGTTATGTGTATACCAGTGACATGTCATAATGTCAAGGCATATTCATATCATGATGATGTCATTACCATGTATCACGGTTTAATTTCACGAAACTGTCATGTGCTACGTGGGACTGTCACAATGTCACACCATCGTAATGTGTCACATCATAATGTCATAATGTCACACCACAGTCACGCCATAATGTCAGAGTCATTAGACTCTGCGGAGTGATGGCAAAACGCGCAAAGAAGTGAGAGATGCTGCAACGCCCCACCTGAACGACAGGTGCATTCATGTCCTGAGCCAAAGCAAGCAGGATGCTGACACTGGTGTTGAGGTGCTGCCCAGAGCCCATGCCGCCGACGTAGCGATGCAAGCAGCCGAGTGCCAGAGAGTGCCCCGTGCGTGACACAGCGTCCCGGGCAGTCTTGAGCCTGAAGCACAAGTATTTAATGCTAAAGTGACATCTTCTTGACTCCAAAAGAGACATCTTTCGTTTCTATGGTGTGCGCTGTCATTTCTCTGCACGCACCGGAGCCGGACAACACGTACAAAATAGTGTAATTTGGTTTTAAAGTTTGTCGCCATGTATCTGCTGCAAGCCAGCCCCACTGCAATGCAAGTTATCACAAGTCAACACAGTAGCTGGATTTATGAACTCTGCGTCCTCCGTTCTAAATCACAGAAATCACTGTCAAAGTCTCTGGATGACAATTCATTCATTATTGTTTATGTGAAACACACACGACTGACGGCTGTAGCTAGTATTTCGCGAGTTGCTGTCTTCCCGTGACGTCAGACCCGTTTTGACACGTCACTGCGAAGCCACCCTCTCAATACTAAAACCGAAATAGTCTCTTTGAGGTAGCGGTATTACCGTATTTACTCACACAATTGGCGCACTCGTATAATAGGCGCACCCCCTTAGTTTGATTGCAGAAGATTCGATTTTTTAAATTCTGCGCATAATAGGCGCACTTCTAACTTGGACGCGATCAGAAACGATTCTATCCCCCAGCAATACAGTTGGAATGCGGTCCCCGTACCCTGAAGAAAAAAAGAAGGCAAATCGACGAGCAAATAAAAAATATTCGAAGTGCAACAACCTAACCAGCATGTTTGTCGAAATAAAACATGATAAAAAAAAACGTCCATGAGTGAAAAAAAAACAAAAAAAATGGCTGTTCCATCAATTACTGATACACCCCAAATCGTAGTGCTCTTTGGAGGTCACGTGTACAACACTGGGGGCTCGATCGCCATCACCACCATCAAAGAAAAAGAAAGGAATGGCATTTTGCGAGCGGTGTGCATACGTTGTGGTCGTGTATTCAACTTTGGTTCCACCATGGGGAAGTACGCAAGCTACACGGCTGGATTTATACTGAAGGCAGTGCAGTATGCGCTGGAGCACGGCAACCAAGCTTCAAGCAGGCATTTCGGTGTTGAAGAAACCAGTATTCGGTACTGGAGGGATCAAGAAGAAAAACTTAATGCAACGAAGAAGACACGACGACCTTTCCGCGGTGTCAAGAACGGCAGGTATCCGAACGTCGAAGAGCAACTGGTCCGGCATATACAGGAGTTATGACAAGATGGCTGTGCTGTGTCATTGGATATTGCGCAGACTGAGGCGTGCAGAATAGCCCGAGAGCAGTAAGCGAGAGTTCAAAGCCAGCTCTGGATGGACAACTCTTTTCATGCGGCATCATGGCTTCGCACTGCTAAGGAGGACCACCTTGTGCCAGTGCTTCCCCGCAGCATATGAGGACAAAGTGGTGGACTTCCACCGTTTCGTTATAAAGCTCCAACAGCAAAAAAGACTTCATTTTGCCCCAGATTGGCAATGCTGATCAGACCCCCCTTTGCTTTGATATGCTGCGGAACACAACAGTGAAGAAGGAAGGTGCACAAAGCGTCATCGTCGGAATGTCTGGCGCTGATAAGCAACGATGCATCGTAACGCTGGCGGTGACAGCGGATGGGCGCAAACTAGTGCCTTACGTTATTTTTAAACAATGCTCCCAAAGGCAAATTTCCTTCAAGGCATCAAGGTTAGAGTCCAGGAAAAAGGCTGAATGAGCACGGAACTCACGGTGGATTGTGTGAAAACAGTCTGGGGTCGGCGACCGAGTGGTCTGTTGTTCCCGTTCATGCTTGTCCAGGAAAGTTTTCGTGGGCACCTAGTAGCCCACGTACGAGATGAGCTAAAGGAGCTGCGCACAGATTTGGCAGTGATTCCGGGCGGTCTCACATCAATACTGCAGCCTTTGGACGTGTCCTTGAATATGCCTTTCAAGAACAATGTCCGAAGGCTGTACACCACCTGGATGGCTAAAGGACAACATTAGCTGGCTCCAGGTGGTAAGATTAAAAGGCCGCCTGTGAAAATTCTGTGCGCTTGGATCGTGGAAGCGTGGCAGGCGATCTGCAACGAAGTCGTCAGGAAAAGTTTCAAGAAGACAGGTATCTCGAACGCACTGGATGTGAGTAAGGATGACATGTTGTGGGGTGCGGATTATTCAGACACCGAAAACAAATCCCCGCTCGGCGAGGATGAATGTGTACTCTCGGTCTCGGACTCCAAATAGGGAAAAGGAGGAACACCTACGATTTTTGTGTAAATAAATTTTACGTGTGTATGTGCAGTTGACGCCTCTTGCTTCTTCATTTAAAGGGTCATAGGTATGTTTGTTTCATGCTTAATTGATTGGTAAACGATAAAGTCGCCTTTACTTGAACAGAGTCGAAAAAATATTCTAAAATTTTACCCCGCGTAATTGGCGCACCCCTAACTTCGAGCCGGACTTCCCGAAAAAAAAAAAAAAAGTGCACCTATTACGTAAGTGCACTTATGTAAGTAATTATTATGTAAGTAACTATTATGTAAGTAATTAATGAGGCCCTCAACAACAACCAATTTGCTATAGGTGTGTTTCTAGACATTATAAAAGCGTTTGATACAGTTCATCTTGATATATTAAGCCAAAAGCTTGAGCGATACGGATTCAGAGGCCAGTCCCTTTAGTTTTTTAAAAGTTATCTAAATGGGCGATACCAAAGGGTAGTTATTGACGAGCATGTTTCCAGTTTAAGACCAGTAGATGCGGGAGTACCGCAGGGCTCCGTTCTCGGACCCATTCTTTTTACGTTATATATTAACGATTTAACCAATTGTCTTTCTAGGGTAAGTGCTGTAATGTACGCGGATGACACAGCGCTAGTTTTAAAACTACACCACCCCGTCACTTCATACTGCGGCACATATTTTAAACGACGAACTTTTAAAAATCAGCGAGTGGTTCACAACAAATAGGCTTACTTTAAACACCGATAAAACCAAATATATAGTTTTTAAATCCCATTGCAAGCCTGTAGACTTCACTATGGGCAAGCTGAAGGTCAATGATAAAGAAATAGAAAAAGTCGGTAGGATCTCATATTTAGGCGTAATGCTGGACGATGTGTTAAACTGGAAGCCCCATTTAGACACACTGGGGAAAAAACTTTCCTCTGTCTATTTTACCCTGACCAAAGCTCGACAGCATTTTGAAACTGATATCTTGCGCACCATCTACTTCTCTCTGTTCCAATCTCAGATAACATATTGCATCGAGTGTTGGGGATTCACCCATCACACATACATCGAGCACATAATATGCCTACAAAAGAGAGCCTTGAGAATAATAAACCATGTTCCCCCTCGTACACCCTCTCAGCCTCTATTTTCCCAAACCGCAATAATGCCCGTGCTTACGCTACGAGATTATCGTATACCTCTCTTGGTATATAAAATAATTTGTAACAACTTCCCCTTTCCTAGAACTATTTTCCAAACACCAGGTAAAAGTAGTCGCTCTGCCTCCGAAGGCAAATTTTTAATCCCTCTCTCTCATAACACATACGGACAACGCCGTCTCAAGTACGCCGGGCTTAAAGTTTGGAATGATCTCCCGTCATCCGTTTTACAATCAACCAGGGTAGATCAGGCTTTAAAAGACTTTTTCTTGCATCACAAAACATCCAGCTTATCGAAGAACAAAAAGTAGAGAAAAAAAAATTGAAAATAACATCAATTTATAATACCTTGTACATGTTTTTCCTACTGCTGCTGTTTTGGGGACGACGATAAAATTTGCAGCCTCTACCACTGACGATGTACTGCAGTCCTGACGTGTGGTCTTCTGTATGTGTGTTACTGCAATGAGAACTATACACAGCTGTCCTATTCATAGTTTTTGTATAAACCGAGCGTTTGTTTTTAGCACTGTAATTTATCTTGAATGTGTCTTTTCTATTCATACACATGCTTTTTATGGACAATTTTTTGAACACCTGTATATACTACATTTCCCCCCAAACATGTGGTTGTACATACATAGCCCCTGATTCATTTGTATTATGTTTTTAATGGATCCATTACTAGCCAATAGGCTAAGGATCTAGACATTCATGCATGTATTTGGTGAAAATGAAAAAGAGACAATAAACAATCTTGAAACAATCTTGAAACAAGTAATTATGGTAAATATTGATTAAATGCATTCCCAAGCACCATGACACTCTTTATAGGGTACTCGACACCTGCTTTTTCATTTATAGCAACAACTCCAAAATATTAAAAATTCGTGCCAGTACTCCTTTAAAGTTGCTTCAGTATCGTACAGTATGCAACAGCACCAATTTGGGAGTCTTCCATCAACTTCAGCTAAACGTGAAGAATCAACATCAAGAATAATCAGACATAACTTTAAGCATAGTATTTTTACTTGAATGTGGCTAGATAAAAGTGCAAAATAGAAAAGCCAGTAGGCCTACTGCCAAACAAACAAAAACAGACTCCTTGACTAATTCAGGCTCTTATGCATTTTGCAACGAGTCTCGACCCTGGCAGGTTTGATGCTCTTAATTAGATTATACGGGCTACTTGGTCAGCTTCTTGCTGTTAGGTGTTCCATAACTGCCAAGAGTGGCTCTGGTTAACACAGAAAATACTGAAGAAAAAGGAAGAGAGAACTGCTGCTGCTGAGGCACAATGGCAATGCACTGTACATGTGATTTGCAAGTTGTTTGGGTAGTTTTCACTGGCGGCGTCTTGTTTCTTCTTATCCACTTTTATTTATATTTAAGAACATAACTACTACAACTTAATTAACCCCAAATAATGTGATGCAACATAAATGCCCTCTCCCGACCCACCTCAGTCTTCAATTGATTGCTCTTCTAGTTCACCTCTGTAAAATCGAGGTTGAAGACTTTACTTTCAGCACTGACCTGTCAAAGCTGTCCTGAGCCATTTCAGCCACAAAGCGGCCATCCCCGACCACTTGAGCCATGCGGCCTAAGGCTTCGCCAGCGGCACAGCGCAGGATTGGATTCGGATGGCTCAGAGCTCCCTGCAGCGAAAGAAAATACGGCCAATGTTTTTATACTTGATGACAAAGCCAATACCAATCAACTAAATGCCACTTTTTTTTTTGCAAGAACTTTCAATCATTTAGGCGAGAACTTTTAGCAAGAGCTTTTATTTTCAGAGCTGAAACATCGAAGAAAAAAATTCTTTCCTGTGCATGAGAGGAATGATGTGCAATCTTCTGTAATCCTGCATTATACCACTTATCTTTTTTCTAACTACACCTTCCACAACTCTGTTTCTAGGCAAATCTCTGCTTACTTTTATCCTTGCACACAATTTACACTATTACTAATGTTACTGAATTCATTCACCTTTTTTTTCCTGGCTACAAGCAGCTATGAACCTTTTTGATCTGTTTGTTCAATAGCCTTGTTTGGTAGACTGACTAGAGGTTAGCCGTAGTCCATCTCAAGAAATTGAGATAAATTTTTGTGTTAGATTCTTGAACACACTGTGCTACTAAATGTGAAAGCGAATACGTGTCACCTTTAATCGCTCACTCACATGAATAAGCCCAACTGCTGCTTTGCGAACGTCTTCACCTCCAAGTGATGTCTTTGCTTCAGCCAGTGCCTGCACAAATCGACCGAAATGAGCATGGAGCACCAGAATTGGTAATAATGAGAGAGAGAGAGAGAAAAGAAACTAGCACTTCAAGAGATCAGAAAAACTTTTTAAGAGCCACAATGGTGCTCGACAACATTTTAATCATGCCAACATTTGCATCAGCCATGCTGTTTGGCAAATCCACTTAGCCATGCTGTTCAGCCATGCATGACAACACACTGCGCAGCGTTACAACCCTGTGCCAAGGTTTCACTGAATGTTTCATTAAATGAAGGAGCACTAGCGTAATCCACTCTCCTCACAAGCCTGCTGACCAGCTTGTTCCGGAAATTTTTGAAATTTGAACACTCTTTCTGTACCTCTAGGTTTCTATCCCTTCTTTTAATTATGTTGCTTCACCGAGCAGTGATTGTACAGGGACCAGGGCCTCAGTTAGGCACATGCTAGCGCCTTTAGCCCCGAACCCTTTGGTTTTCAGTATAAAAACTATCATGTGTTGGAATAAATAAAATATAAATCTCTAAGTAATACAGACAGTACAGACAATTAACATGTGTAACTACCGTTATAGCATGCCTGTTTAGCCTGAAATAAATTATAAGAATTGTATTTTGAAGCACTGTTGGATTATGCATGAAGATTTTTCAAATAAACAAAACAATGCCAGCGTACTATGTTCAAAAAGCAGCAGTTTTGCACAGCAGATGCGAGAATTAATCTTGCTAGGAAGCGCAGCCACTATCACAAAAAACACACAACACAAGCGCTTAACTTCAACTTGTGTTGTGTGTTCTTTGTAATAGCGGCTGCGCTTCCTAGCAAGATAAATCCTTACCAACTGGCCCGATACAATTGTTTATTGAGATGCGAGAATGCCCTGCTTTTTGGACAAAACATCGCCGCTCACCTCATTTGCAAAATCTGCCATTTTTTCTGGAAAACACCTTCTGACAACTTATTTTGCATTACAAAGAAGATATATTGTGAACCATATTTAAACCATACGAAGTGGGCGTAATCTTGACAAAATGATCTACTGCAGTCCCGAAGCTGCTCGAACAGTGTAGGCATGGTTTGCGCTGAGAATTACCGACAGTGAAAAGGGGTGATAACAAAACATGAGGAGGGAATGTGGAAATATTAAGCAAAATGCATAGTAAAATGAGCATAAACAAGCTGGATGTTTTTACAAATGAACAATTCGCATCAAGGCTTAATTATTATCACAATGTCCAACATGTTACGCGTTATGTGAAGACTTCATGCGAGCTAGGTATTCCCCACAAAACCAACCGCAGCTTTGATGGGTGATAAGCACCTTGAGTGCGCTGAGCAGTGCAGTAAAGATGTTGATCTGGACGGCCTCCTGGCGGGTGGCCTTGCTGTGGCGCACGCACTCTGAGAAGTGGTCCAGCATCTGCAGCCGATGCTTGAACGCCACGTGGGGGAACACGAGCCCGTACAGGACCACCGACATGTCGATCACCGCCACTCCCAGGGGAAGCGGGCCCGGCAGAGCATCACCCTGCGCAGTCGCAGTCGATGCGTCACATCTCTGGAGGGAGCTTTTAGGCATTGAACCATGGAGTGACTACCCTACATGGCGAAAATGGTTGCTTGGGCATGTTGGTACGACATATTAGAGGGAAACAGTGCGAAAATGCAAAGGGCGCAGGCATATAATGCACAGGTGTACAATGCGTGGTTCGATGATTGAACTGTCGTTGCAAAAGTCAGCGCTGTTGTATGTGTCCTTCTTTGCCTTGTCTTTCGTATTTCACGCCGTTTCCCTATAATACCGTACACAGCACCTTTTTTAGAATGTGGCTCAAACTGGTCAACTTGATGGATTAACGCTACTATGAGCATCTTGGGGGCAGGTTATTGCGTGCATTATATAGTTTCATACATTAATACCGAGAGAGGAATCTGGCGCTGCGATCGTGTACCTCCATGGGAATTATGGGGTGTACAGACTTCAGATTGGATAGGGTTAGCTAGCGAACTGTCTACAGACTTTTTTCTACAGTTTCAGTTTCGTTCTTTGCGAAGCGCATACAGTAGGGCACAGTGAAAAAGGCTGAAGCAGTGCCATTGTTGTTCGAAGAGGCTGATGACCACTAGATTTCCCAATTTGCTGTGACATTGGAGCTTTACGAGTCATACTTGACAGTTTAAACAAAGCGTCGTCCACTGACAGCTGCGCATGGATGTAGCGTCTCATGCCAGTGCAGAATATAGCCTTAAGTTCATGTTTTTCACAAGCGCGTCTTGCATAAACTCGTTTTGAATCGACTGCAAAGCAATGATCAAGCTAAGCAGATTCACCGCCACAATCCAATGACTCAACTTCACAACAAAACCAGACGTGCGTTGGGGGCAGACCATTGGAACCACTGGGACAGACGCACCTAGCGTCGCAGAAGACGGACACGATAAGTGTTTCTCACTTAATACTGTACTGTTATCTCCCTAAATAGATAATACATACTTTCGAGAGAAAGAGAAGCATGTCTGTTTTCAAGTGTTGTAAAAAATAGTTCATTGAATCTCTATGCCGAATCTGGAATGCAATGGCAGAGCGATGCATCCCCTGATAGTTAAATTGGCCCAAGTTTCACTTTTTTCGCCTGGTCACAAAAAATTCTTGCAACAAAGTTTGCATACAAATATTTGAAGCAAGTTTCAATTAGGTTAGGTTAATATCGCTTTGTTTTACACCCAGAAAAGAAACGTCGCGAATCTCAAGAATGTAATCCATCCGAAGCGGATCGGAAGCCTGTACTTTCCATAATTCCCATGAGGCTACAAGCGCCGCTGAAGGAGCCCACGTAGACACTAGCGCCAAATTCCCCTCTCGGTATTACTGCGTGAAACTCTACGAAATGCACGAAACACTGCAGTATACGTCTCTACTATATGTGAAAAGTTAGAAGTATATATGAAAAGTCTAGAACCTTTTTTTTCACCTGCAGACAATCAAGCTCTATTCAGAATGTAACGACATTTCTCACTGGTCAATTCGAAGCGACTGCACAAATTCTCGAGTGAGCACTCAGGTCACACAAATCTGAATTTGCCAGTGGAAAGCAAAAACGCTTCATGAGCAAGTGCCAGAAACCAGTAATGTAAGCTATACCCTACACAAGACGTGATGAATAAGACATGGGCAATGCTTAATCTCTCCCCCCAAACTTGTTCTTTGGTGCAGGGGCAAGTGAGAGTAATCCCGCATGGAGGGAGTCGATCTGAAACGACCAGCGAAAACAGCGAACCCACCCTGAATTGGCTGATGACATACAGGTTATCTGCCGTGAAGAAAAGAAAAAACCTGCTCCAGATCAACCATTGAAAAACACTACAAGTTTTCAGTCACAAATATCGACATTATCAGCTAACCCTAGCAAATATTTGAGGCTTTGGCAACTTGCATTACAAGTGGTTTATATGGAAGTTCATACGTTAATGCACAATTGTCTCTCTCATCACACAAATCAAAGCAATACCGAATCAATTTAAACAATAGTCAGTGGTCTCTGGAAGCATCAATTCTTATGCTGTGATCATAAATCACGCCAACGTGTCATAAGAACTACACTTTTGCATGCAGTGGGTGAAGAGTGTACCTTGTTAAGCGACCTATACAGTGCAGTGGTGTCATGCTCCAAAGCCCCTGATCCCGAAGCACTATTTGGCTGCAACTGCAAGGTAAAAACACAATAGTAAGGATAAAGCAGTGAGAACCACTCGTGCATGCCCGTTTGATTCGCACAGTATTGTAACTGTGCTTGTGGCTAGCCACTGCATAATAATGTCACAGACAGAAAAAAAAAAGCCCTTCACAGACAACTAAAAATAAATGATACATCAAGAATGTTATCAAATGGTCAGATCCTATTAGAACAAAAAGAAAAATGGACATTAACAGTATACAAATGTTAATCAGAACAAAACAGGAAGGCACTACAACAAGCTTTAAGTGGCGACAATATGACATGCACGTAACACATTTACGCATTCCATCAAACACTATGAGTCATACGGCTCGACAGCAATAACCACAAAACACACTCAGATACTACAGCCTAAAGGGACCGACAACAAAATTTTATGCCACCTGTTTTCAATAACGCAACGGAAACCTCACATGTCAAAGTGCCTAACAGCCGAACGGTAATGTGGTGTAAGAGATGAAACCGAGTAGGCAGAGCGCATGTACTGGGGGCGGATCTCGGTGTGTGTGTGTGTGGTTAACGGTGGAAGAACCAGCTGGCGCGAGTGCTGAGTGATCAGCAAGGGGGCAGGCGTGTGGGCGCAGGAATAGAATCACTGTATATGCTACCTTTTGGTAGCACATGAAAGGTAGCATACACAGTAACTCTACGCAGGAATACGGGAGGAGAGAGACAAGAGTATGAAGAGAGAAGTCCGACATGTTGGCTATATGGCGCGAGAGTGAAGAATGTGCAGAGTGTATAGTGAACGTGTGTATCGTGAAGTATGTCGTCGAGTGTAACAGCGAGAAACGTCGTGAAACATTCATAATCAAATCTCTGATCAGCGACTTCGAAGATCTACTCACACAACACTATCAGCAAAAAGTGGGAGGTCTGCTGCGCATACACGCACTCCGCGCACATGCGCTACGGCTCCACAATGGCTCCACTATTCCACTAGTTGCACACTGCGGTGTAGTTCTGTCTTTTACCTTAACTCTTTTTACCTTGTAGGCAGCACAGAAATGATTAAGAATGGATGAAATATACAAACTCCGACTCGGGGCCCTCATTACAGTGCTCACGAAAGCATCAGACCACATGCAGCAAAGTTAAAAAATCCATAATCTAGCTTCAAGGCTCTTGAAGCTGGATTAAGAAATCATCAGGCTATGTGACACACCGGTTTCTAGCGACTTTTAAGCGTGATTTAGTAATATAAATCCTCGTCACATAGTGCAAAGGATGCTTCAATGTGTCACCGTAATTGACGCTATTTTCATTTCCACCAGGATGGACTCACGCACTCTGGCTAGTTGTCGGTCCCTTCAACTTTCAGGATGCACAGTACGGTTAGGAGTCATACGATACTGGTAAAAATATATGCACATATAAGATAAATGAGCACAGCCCCAGGCCATAAAAATAAAATGACCGAGTTTAGTTTTTTTTTCCCTCAGTTATCACGAAGCAGCAGCATTACTATCCCTCGCCGCCGCCATCAGTGAGTTATATGCAGGAAAAAAAAAAGAGAACAAAAAGAACTGCTTAGCATGCGTGGCACGTGCAACGACGACAAGAAGACAACATCCACGTCGCTTGCGTAATGCATGGAACTACATCCAATGGGGTCAAACGGCGGCTAGCAGGGGCACACCTGGCGAGCAATCGGTCGATACTCACAAAGGACTTGTCCGACTTCCTGTGGGGTTCCATCTACAAAGTTTTTTTTTATTCAATTGGTGAAATTCTTCTCCATGGCATCGCCATTGCAACAAACGCGCACTCTAAAAGAAGTTTACACCATTTTGGGCATATCTTGTTTCCAAATGACCCTGC
>NW_027465328.1:0-31015 GCF_043290135.1 Rhipicephalus microplus | reverse complement strand
CATGACTTTCCTACGCACCTCCTTCGCCTCAGGCACGTTTTGAGTTGTCTGACCAACGCTGGTCTGCAGCTTAACCTGAAAAAATGCCGCTTCGCTGCACGCGAGCTCGTCATCCTAGGCCACATCGTGTCCAAGCACGGCGTATTACCAGACCCAGCAAAACTTCGAGCAGTCGCAGAATTTCCCAAGCCGACGACCATGAAAGAACTTCGCAGTTTTGTAGGCCTATGCTCCTATTTCCGGCGCTTTGTTCGCAATTTTGCATCTATCATGTCACCGTTAACGCAGCTTCTTCGCGGTGACGTGAACCTCACCTCCTGGTCCCCTGCATGTGACGTTGCCTTCGCTACTCTGCGCCGTCTGCTTACTTCCCCACCTATTCTTCGCCACTTCGACCCGACGGCTCCTACCGAAGTGCACACCGACGCCAGCGGCGTCGGGCTAGGCGCGGTCCTCGCTCAACGAAAGCCCGGCTATTCAGAATACGTTGTTGCCTACGCTAGCCGCACTCTGACGAAAGCCGAAACTAATTACAGCGTGACAGAAAAAGAGTGTTTGGCTCTGGTGTGGGCGCTTGGAAAGTTCCGGCCGTACTTATACGGCCGCCCGTTCGATCTAGTAACTGATCACCCACGCGCTTTGCTGGCTCTTCACATTGAAAGACCCTTCTGGCCACCTTGCGCGATGGGCACCCCGCATCCAGGAGTACGACATTCGCGTCGTATACCACTGCGGACGCAAACACTCTGACGCTGACGCCCTGTCCCGCTTACCTTTGCCACCAGATCCGACGTGCGGAAACACGTGCCTCCAGTACTTGTCATCGTTAAATCTTGAATCAATTGCCACCGAACAACTTCGTGACCCGTGGATCGCCTCTCTTATCGAATATTTATCTGGCACGCCCAACCTTCCAGTATCTCGATCCCTCCGACGTCAAGCTCTCCATTTCGCCATCCGCGATCAACTTCTTCATCGACGCAACTGCGCTCCCGATGGCCGCCAGTGGTTGCTGGTCATTCCACGCACTTTACGATGCAAGTATGCGCCTCCCTTCACGACGATCCGCAATGTGGCCACGCCGGAGTGTTCAAAACATATGAACGCCTTCGCCATCGCTATTACTGGCGCGGCATGTACAATTTTGTACGTAAATTCGTGCAGTGCTGTCCTGACTGCCAGCGACGTAAATCAACACTGCCACGTGCGACTGGTGCATTGCAGCCACTTCCATGCCCTGCCAAGCCATTTGATCGCGTCGGCGTTGACCTCTACGGTCCCCTACCATTGACACCAGATGGTAATCGGTGGATTATAGTGGCGGTCGACCACCTGACACGCTACGCCGAAACAGCCGCTTTGCCGAGCGCTACAGCTCAGGATGTCGCCTCTTTCATTTTGCAACGCTTTATCCTTCGACATGGTGCACCTCGAGAGCTCCTTAGTGACAGAGGCCGCGCTTTTCTTTCCGAGGTCGTCAAAACTCTGCTTTCGGAATGCCACGTCATTCATCGGAAAACGACAGCATACCACCCGCAGACTAACGGACTAACGGAACGGTTCAACCGCACGCTAGGTGATATGCTCTCAATGTACGTGGCATCTGATCACAACAACTGGGACCGTGTTCTCCCATACATCACGTTCGCATATAACACCGCAATACAATACACCACGGGATTCTCACCTTTCTTTCTTCTTTACGGACGTGAGCCTTCCCATACAATTGATACCCTACTTCCTTACCGTCCTGATGCTTCCGAGTGTCCACCTATCTCCGATGCTGCTAGACAAGCCGAAGAGTGCCGCCAGCTCGCCCGTGCGTTCACCTCGGAAGAACAACAACGCCAGAAAGAAACTTGTAGCACCTCTCTTCCGGATCCCAACTATGCCCCAGGGTCTCTTTTGTGGCTTGCCATCCCATACTAAACACCGGGACTCTCCTCGAAACTTGTCCCACGGTACGAGGGGCCTTACACTGTTTTGGAAAAAACCTCTCCGGTTAATTTCCTAATTGAACCAGTTTCCCGATCGGACGACATGCGCCGGCGTGCACGTGACATCGTCCATGTTTCCCGACTGAAACCGTACCATGAGCCTTTGCCTGAAACTTCTTAAGTCGCCAGGATGGCTCCTTTTTCAGCGGGAGCGATTGTGAAGAAGAAGATGTGCCTGCAGCGAGCAGCATCGCCAACGCCTGGCTCTCTCGGCTCGTGCTTCGGTTAGTTGCTGTGCCGATCGCTGGACGGTTCTTGACGCTGTCTCGTCACTGTCTTCAACGGCTAATAAACCTCCTCACAGTAACCCTAAACGAGATAGATGCATTTAATCGACATCGACATCTGCAGAGCCAGAGAATTACGAGAAGCGGGAGAGCATGAGTAAGACGAGAGCTACGCAGGCATGATGTCCGTCGCAGGAAGGGGCGTCTAATAAGTGCTTATAATAAAAAAAGCAAGTAACGTGCTCATTAGCATGCCTTAACGAAAAGCTGCGACTGCTCACGATAGAAATATAGAAATGAAGAGACTTGAAACACAGTTACGAAGTATCAGCATTGGGAGGCTGCCGCCAGAGCGATACAAGATTCTAACAAACAGCCCCCTGAGTAGGATCACAATAAGCTACAGTTTCAACGCAAAGGCTACACTAAGAATTCAATAGCAACAAATCTGTATACAGTTTAAGCTCAATTCAAGTAAGTGATGTTGTCATTCGAATGATTTGGTTAAGTTGTGAAACTTGTCAAATCGAGAAATCAAGCGATGTTTCGGTACTTCGAAAAAATATGATAGAAATCTCGCCCGAAAGCTACTGCGTCATCCTATTTCCCCCATGATACACGCCTACAGTTGTTACAAGTCAGCAAGGCCCACCTGAGCATGACACCCCCCAATGCCTGAGTGATACACGCGAGCTATGGACTGTAACCTAAAGCTACCAACGGACCTCTTACAATAGCTGTAGCCGTAACGAATACAGTTAATATAGGAAGAGTCAGTGTAAGAATGTTGCAATGAGGTCATCAGTTCCATCGGTAGCATAAAACACGAAATAACCAAAGCAACTCTCACATTTTCGGGGGAGCATTTACAGAGACAACAAAGCACCGTTTTATATGTAAAAGCACTATCGACATACACTTGTTGTGTCGTGAGAAAAGAACTAGTGGCGTCACTATGAAGACAAGATGTTTGAACACGGTAGAGCTCATCCGAAGCGAATCCTCTGTTTAAAAAAAATTAGAAGATGTAACTACACGTTTCCAATTTGTAGAAAACTTACTTTGTTCCACTATCTTATTGTTTTTTGGAAAGATCAAGTAGAAAAGTGTATTAGTTTTTGTATTTGAATGAAGAAATATTTTTGATATTATCACAACGAGTATAGTGTAGCTGAAAAAGCTAGCTATGATGATTGATTCCTGTGTTGAGAGTGATATATCAGGTGAAGCAGTTTAAGCCGTAGTTTGCGCCTACGTACACGGGGCAGACTCGATCCCAACGTGACCTTCATTTGTGAAACGGTCACGTAGAAGCAATAATGATTTAAAACCAACATTGCCGCTGGGTTTGGCGTTTGTATATTCTATTTGTATTATAGTTATGGTGGACGTCTCATATTACGAATTATAATCAAGTATGCACCTGATATACAAAAAATATAAATTTTCCTTATTTCACACTTCGCCTGTTTCAAATGCCTGCGACTAAAGTAAAACACCCTACTAGCTTTTGCTATGGCCGTGCCAATGTGTTTGTTATATGTAAGTGATGTAGTAAAATGAACGCCGACATGCTTATAATGGAAGTGTATGTTGCTAAGTACGTCGTAGATGTTATAAATATATTGATGACGATGAAGTGTGTCTTTAGAAGAACGCTTGTTTCTGCGATCTGTATTTTTAGTGAAACCATCGGTGTTTTGAGGTGCCTCGCCTGCCCGTCTTCTGGTGATGGCCACGGAGCATGCCAGAGGCCCGCCTGGTCAGAGGTCCTCACACCCGTCCATCACAAGGAAGCGAGCTGGCTCTCCAGTGACACTGAAGACACTGATTCGTATTTTATGTTGGAAGACGACACATCTGATGGCAGCTTTATACCTGTTCGGGGTAAAAGGGCGAAGAGAAGGACTGCGAATACATGAGCATCAGCTCCTGCAAGTACAGCGACTGTACAGTCAAGGCCTGCTTGCTGGCCACACGTCATCATCTTCATGCCGGAAGATCCTTCAAGCTACCTACGACTTCTGAACAAGCAAGTCCTTTCAGTTGCTTTGGAATGTGCTGTGCCAGATCAGATTAAAGACGTAAGAGTAAAGCCACGGAAGAATATTCTCGCCATAGACGTGCACGATGTGAGTGCGCTAGGACAGCTGCAACAAATGACTGAGCATGGCGGCATTAAAATGCACCCTTTTATTCCAATAGATAATAAATCAATTGCCGGTGTAATTTATGACATCGACATTGTCATTCCTAATGTTGACTTGCCTATCCTCGTCAAGCCTGCAAACGAGGGAACTGTGATTACGCAAGTGCGGCGCCTTGGAAATACGCGCTGTGAAAGAGTGTTTTTCAAGGGATATTGCACACCATCCCACGTTAAAGTTGGACATTTCAGATATCCTGTTCGGCCATTCATCCAAAAGCAACATCAATGTCATCAGTGCTTCAGGCTAGGACACGTTAAGGGCGTATGCCTCATCTCACGACTGTGTCACCGTTGCGCTGAACCTCATGCCGAAGACGCCTGTCGGGCGACTACTCTCTCTACTGGCGGGCGCCAACTGCCGCGGTCCTCACGCTGCCTCGTCGAAAGACTGTCCTCGAATCCGAAAGGAGCGCGTGGTTCTCAGACAAATGGCCCGAGACAACTCGACACACAGGGAGGCAGCCGAAGTAGTCCGGCGTCGGCGTCGATGCCGGCATCATCCAAAGTCTTCAAAGAAGGCACATTGCCGAAATGCTAGTTCCCACTCTAGCGGTTCCACCAAGTAGCACCGTGAAAGGACCCACCACTTCTACGAAAGAAGCGAAGAAGCCTCCTTCTCTGGAGGAATGGCCCACGCTCCCGACCCGCTCTTCTTCCAAGGAACATCTGCAGGTTGCGGCCACACCAGAGCCGTCTCCAGCCATGGATGATTTGCCTAAACAGATCGTCAAGTGATATCGGTACCGCGTTCCCTCATAGGAGCCATCCGAGCGATATTAGTCGACATGAAGACAGCATCTGCTCGAAGGGCACTTGGAGTATTGGACGCCCTAAGCCTAGTGCTTGAATCTCTCAACTAGGAAGATGGCTACTCACAACTCATCATTTCGTAAAGAAGTCAAGGCTGCATCCGTCATCCCTTGGAACGCCAGAGGACTAGAATCACGCCTTTAATATTTTCGTCAGTTTGTCTTTACCAACGTGTTTCCACTCATCGTCATTTGTGAACCCAATTTGTCGTAAGCAATAAGACATACAGGGTACGAAGCTGTCATGTCTTCAACAAACGGTGCGTGCAGCAAAACCATCGTCTTTGTTCGTCATGAACTGGCACATGTTGTGCAACCGATTGCGCCTCACGATGACAATCAGTAGGTCTGCATCACTGTGAAAAAGAACAAACTTACGTTTACTCTCTAGCCGTTTATATATCGCCGTCGAATAATCTTGATTCCTGGGAAATAAGCGGATATTTTGAGAGTGTGTCCAGCAAGATGGGTCATCATAGGTGATTTCAATGCGCACCATCATGCATGAGAAAGTACGCGGACAAATGCAAGAGGACACAGGTTAGCAAACATTGCCTACGACTATAGCCATACTCTCCTGAACGACGGTAGCCCCATCTTTTTTCGAGGGGTGACATACAGCAGCTGTCTCGACCTTGCTTTTGTCCCCAAATCCCTCGCGAGATACATCAAGTGGTTTCCAGATCTTGAGACACGAGGAAGTGATGACATTCCAATCTCCCTTTGTCCCGGGTCCCGATAATTAGGAAGGTGATCGCCGGGCTAATTCCAAGGGTCGAAGTATCAGCCCCCCGAACCGCACCACGAAAGCGTGGACAATTTAGAAGTGGACCTATTCGGCGCGCCAGCGGACGCCGGCTGTGGCCCAAAGAACAAGTCAGAGCCGAGAGTTGATAAACAAAACAAACTTATATTCTCAATTAAGGCAGATTAAAACAATACACATGTATGCACACTCGACAATAGTTGAATACAAATGTCACCAATCAAACAACGTACTACCCAGTACAATCAGCCACACTCGAAACAACGGACACAGACAACAATACGCACTACAATGCAGTCGCATGCATGGAACAACCAAGACACTTAAACACAAAATAGTTAGAAAACTTATTCAGTCCAAAGTTCTTGAAAGAAAAGTCTGAATGATACTCTTCCGAGAATCACTCACTCAATGTCCCAGCGTTGTTGTCGTTCCGCTGCCCCCGAAGTTTCTCTTCCAGGAAACCTCGCGTCTTCAATTGGCCGCTCTCCAAGCACCAAACTTTTTCGCCGGTAACACGTCGGCTTCCCACGTGCAGCTGTTGCCACGCGTCTTTGCTCGCTGGTGGTAGACACACACTCTTGCCTGTAGCTCGAGTCTTCACCCCTCAGGTGGAAATCCTCTTCATCTCCTCCTTTGTCACTGAGAACAAAAGGCTTCGCCGACAAGGCGGAACACCCTACGCACTCTGGCTCAATATTCCTTCTTCTCCTGCTTTGTCACTGAGAACAAAACCTTCGCCGACTACCCGGCGGAACACCCTATGTACTCTGGCACATACTTTCTTCTTCTCCTGCTTTGTCACTAAGGACAAAACTTTCGCCGACAGACATGGCGGAACACCCTACGCACTCTGGCACGAAATTCCTTCTTCTCCTTATCTCCCATCTCAGCTGCTCGGTTAAATACTCTTCGCGCTAGATTCCAGAAAATTCTCATCGTTTCCGTCGGCGCGATGCGCTGCCGAGGCTGGGGAAAGAGCGAGATGTTTCGAGCGCCGTCCGCGACAGATGACGCAACTCTGCATCACCACGCCCCTTTCCATCGAGAACTTTCCAGGGCTTGCTCAGCCGACCATGTGAGGAGGTTCGCCGGTGAACCTACGCTTCCGAGAGAAGAGAGATGCGCGCCCGGAGAGTCTTTGAATGCTTATTTTCTTTTTTCATCGTTGACCTCGAGGCATCTCTCCGGCGCTTCGTCGCGATAATTTGGCGGTGCGCCCTTTTTTGAGCGCTCGTTTTGTGACAGCCTTAACATCAATGGCTTGTCTAGTTGTGGTCCACGGACGACCATTCGAGCAGTACAATGGCCCAACTTCAAATCTGACATGGAAGATCCTTGCAACGATGGCCTACGATCTGGATTAGAGCAAACAAATACGAGCACAATGTAAAACGCCACACGCGAGGTAACGATATTTTCCACACGAAACGACTTTGACATGGAGTTGGAGTACCTCCGAGCACTTCGACGCCGGGCGGAGTGTCGGTATTGGCGTATAACATGAATTCACGATGTTAGGGCAGCCAGGAAGATACAAAAGAAGATTCGGCGTCGCATGGATAGATTAGCATCGGAACGATGGACCACGTTTTGCAAGTCACTAGACCCTCGCAAGCCTCTCTCACACAATTGGAAAATGGTGCAGGGTCTGCGTCACCCCGCGCAACAGCGTTTTCCATTCAAAGCGCTCGCGCTAATTCAAGGGAGGCCAGACATCGATGTCGCAGAAGATTTCTGTGCGCAGTTCGCCAACCAAGCCCCTCGTCCCTATTCTCCAGTGAGAGGTGACGTCCCGCGTTCCCGTGACTACCACATGGACCTCCCTTTTACAATGGAGGAGCTCGAGCCGGTACTAGCTCTCTGCAGGCATTCAACTTCTCCGGGCCTAGATGGTATCCCGTACCGAACCTTGTGCAACCTTGGGGTAGGTGCAAAGAAAGAGCTGTTGAGCCTTTACAACATCGTGTGGCAGGATGACAATGTTCCTGACGACTGGAAAGTAAGCCACTTGTTACCCATATTGAAGCAGGGCAAATCCTCACTTGAACTCGCCTCATACCGCGCAAAAGCACTGGCCAGCTGCGTAGGGAGATAATACTAGGCCCCCTGGAGTGGTATCTTGAATAGTTCAAGATTTATCCGAACTCCATGGCTGGTTTCCTACGCGACCACTCTTCCATTTACAATGTCGTTGATCTAGTTTCGTACGTACAGCACGAAAGGATCCCGTAAGCGATTGCCAACAGCTTTGTTTCTAGATGTGGAAGGCGCGTATGATAATGTACTACATGAAGCCATTTTGGGTGTTCTTGCGGTGGTTGGCCTCGGTGGTCAGGTCTTTAGGTGGATTTCGAGTTACCTGGCTGCAAGATCTTGCTTTGTGTTAACAGAAGATGGCCCAACTACGCGACGCTATACTTCCAGAATGTTCCTCAAGGCGGAGTTCTTAGCCCGACGCTATTCAATCTTGCACTAGTTGACCTTGCTGAATGCTTGCCAGGTACCATTGAAATCTCAATATACGCTGACGACATCTCAGTCTGGACTTTGGCAGTCACACGTCCCCAGATACGCTCCCGGCTTCAAAGAGCAGCAACTACGATTGCCAACTACGTGTTAAAACAAGGTCTCAGCACATCACCAGAAAAATGCGCGCTGGTGGCCTTCGCTCGCAAAGCAATGACCCCTTATGTCATTTCATTCTGCGGGCGACTGATTTCTTACGCCAGAACCCACCGGTTTCTGGGCATCATTATTGATAGAGACCTCTGTTGGAGTCCGCATGTGGACTATGTGAAGAAGCGCCTGACCGCTATTTCCCAATTGTTCACGTTCCTGGTAGCAAAGACGTGGAGGATGTTAGTAGACGCAATGATGGAACTCTACAGAGCCCTGTTTTTCGTTTTCCTGAGATATAGCTTGCCCGTGCTAAGCGATACCTGCAAGACCGATGTTCGTGTTCTACAGGCAGTACAAGCCCAAGCACTGGGAGTGCGCCTTGGTCTGCCCAGATGTACGTCAACAAAGGCAACAATTGCAATTGCTGGTGACTATTCGATACAAACTCACATTGTTGTAGAAGTCCTGAGAACGCACATCAGACACTTCGCACGTGCTTCCTGTCATCACCTTGCACTGTTGCCTTCAGAGAGGCGCCAAGCATTGTTCACTAAAATTGATTGTGAAGTACAACGAGAAACTTCCCTCAGGCTTCACTCCTGCATTTAAACCATCAATACCCCCTTGGTGTCTTACTCAACTCACAGTGCATCTTAGCGTACCAAGGATCTGGAGGAAATCTGAGCTTTCATCGCCCATGCTGAAACAACTGTCTTTTGCACGAGAAATACTCAAACAGTTTACATATATATACCGATGGCTGCATGAACCAACAGTGTTCGTCAGGTGCAGTAGTTGTCCCAGCAAGAGGTGTTACGATCAGCTTTAGGACTGACCACTCCACGGCATCTACAGCAGCAGAGCTAGCTGCTTTGCGCGCTGCAAATTGTGTGGTCAATCGTGAACCTTCACAACAATGGTCAATTTTCAGCGACTCAAGGGCTGCCCAACAATCTGGGCTCTCAGCACTGCGTCACGGGCTGTACGAACAGCTTGTTCTCGAAATTCAATGCCTTCTCCACACTTCACATGAGAAAGGGCATCATGTGACGTTTCAGTGGCTGCCAAGTCACTGCGGCGTCATTGGGAACGAACATGCCGATACTGCCGCGCGGGCAGCTCCTGAAGGAACACGAGAAGAAGCCATACCACTTTTGCGGACTGATGCAGCCAGTAATCTTCGACGACTTGCATGTGAATTCACGCGTTCACTATGGTGCCTACCAAGCAACAAGACAAATCCTCAACACCACCTGTCCTCTTTGATGGCTCTCCGCATGTTACTGAGCTCAACCGAAGAGAAGCCACCCTTCTTCGTCGCTTATGGCTAGGAGTGAGATTTATAAATATTATTTCTTTGTTATAGGAATGGCCGACAACGCTCTCTGCGATGCCTTTCATTTCGAAGAGATGCTACAACACATCCTGCGCGACTGCTTGTTGTATGACATCCAGAGACAGTCACTGGCGTCCGTACTTGCGCGCATCGACGACAGTGTTTGTGGACACTATTCTGTCAAGTGCCCGAAAGAAGACATTTCAACAGAAGGCAACAAAAGCTCTGTTGAAATTCCTACGCGACACAGACTCGAACAAGCGGCTGTAACAGCAATGTCACACACCGCGAAAGGCAAGACTGAACTACGAGTGTGCGCGCGTGTGCTGCCGAATGTGCTGTGTTTATCTCTCTTCCCTCTCTGCTCTATATCTTTCATCTCCCTCATCCTCCTCCCATGCGCAGGGTAGCAAACCGGCTGCCTATAGCCTGGTTAACCTCCCTGCCATTCTTTAACTCCTATTTTCCTTCCTTCCTTAATGACGTGATTTTTACATTTCCTCTAAAAGCTCACGCTGAAACATTTTTAATGTTTGAATTCATAGTCCAATTTTTACACCAGTTTGTTATGTTATCTAGGTCAGTTCACAAAGTGAGTATCAGTGTCAATTGCAATTTCTCTGTATTCGACACAGTTATCAGCAAATAATTTTCATGGGTGGCATAATGTTTGCAACTATGATGTTTATATATACTAGAAATAATAAGTAATTCAAGTAATTTGACATCCAACCATTCAAGTAATTTGGCATCCTTGTTTTAACGTTTTTATTTATGCTCAATGCAGCAAGCCTTACGAGGAAGAGCTTATGGTACACAGTGTTGACTGCTTTTTTGAAATCTGTAAAAACCACGGCACGACAGTTGTTAACGTTGGCTTCAGGTATGAAATGCTGAAATTATAATAATTTGGTGGTACAGGAATGGCTTTTTCGAAAACCATGTGGGGAGGAAGTAAAGAAAACTTCTGAATCAAGGAATTCGAATATGTTGGTATGTAAAACGAGTTGCAATATTTTGCGACATACCGAGGTTATTGATGGACCTGTCATTTTTTCCGACATTTTCATCCCAGAACTGAAAAAGGAAGTAACGTTTTCATTTAGCTTAAATATTTTGCTTTAATGAATATCTACACCATCGAAGATTACGAAGCGAACATTAGTTAAGATGACGAAGAATTTCATGGCAAGATGCTCATTGGAGCCCCTATAAAACCCAGGAAATGGACATTTTCAGGTTGCTGCTCTTGTCGGTGTAGGATAAATACTTCATAGAGTTGGTCTTTTTTCATTTTTCTTCGTTTTTCTTCGTTAATAAAGGCCCTTCGTATTCTAAAAACTTATTGAAAAGCACTTGGCATGTTCCCAATGTTTCCTCGCGCGTGTTCAACCAGTAAAGTACTGTTCAAGCGCCAATGCCGTGTGGCATGAAAATGGACCTTTCGAACATCTCTATAAGGCCCGCAAATGAACTCGACTCTGCAGCGAACGATCTCAGCAACTTAGATTAGCGCGACTGGGTGACTTCATCGTAAAGCCATCTTCGGTTCTTCCACTACGATGGTCGGCGTTAGAGCAGTTTGGAGCCCACCAATAAGCCCTGTCACTTCAGCGCACAGCGCACATTTGCATGCGCCGTTGGCGCTGGGGAATCCGCAGATGACGACACGACCTGGACACCTGGCGGACAATAGTGTGCGCTCTAGAAATGAGAGGGTAATATCGATCGCTTGCGCGGCTTTCCTACTTGTTCCAGCATCGGTAGCTCCCGCTTGCGACTAGCGTGCCTCTGGGGATTAGCGTAGAAAACGTCCAGTGAAGAGCTGCTGCGGCGCGACGTCAATCTGCGTCTGTATGAGGTGGTGGGAGAGAATTGGCCACGGATTGTGTACCAAACGCGCAGAGCGCACACTAATAAAAGAAAAAAAAGCAGTGTGGTGACTCCTTTCGGGGAACGCTCGCTTACTACGTGTATGATTCCCGTTGAACTGGTGCGCTAATTTTCTTGTTGGAAAAAAATTGACGTGCCTCTTTAATTAAGAAGTCAGATACGTGCGAAGTCAGGACTCTCGAAAAAGTGTCGACGGACTTCTTTTTTTTCATGGAATGCAGCGTTGTAACAGCGTTTCAATACAGTAGTTGCCAGACGTTCTATTCAAGAGTCTGGGATCTCATTAGATCACAACAACAGGTGATCGTGAGCCAAGCTGCCTAACTGTGGTTTGACGTGCCGCATGACACCTCGAAACAAACCAAAGAACAAGCACAGGCAGTGGTAAACAGTGTTGTGTAAATAAAACAAAGAGTAAAAGATCTACACAACACAAAAGCTACCGTGTCTGTAAATATGACAATAAACGCAACCTTTTAAAGTGCACCTTTTAGCGATGCACACAAGTTCTCAATTGCTCGGGATATTGTGAGATAATTACAAAAAGTCGAGAGAGAGAGAGAAAGAGAGAGAGAGAGTTAAGTGACGATACCACAATCTAGAACTTCGAACTTCTAGGCCCGACTGAGTGATCTGCGCAACTGTAGCTCAGCATTGTGCAGTGCTTCCATTGCACTCCACGCATGCAGCACGACCGCTATTACCGTTGTGGTGCATACACCTGCTCAAAGCTCTTCTTGCCATTCCTGGCATCCTTCATAAGAAAACGTCGTCACAACACCTGCAATTGAATGCGGAAATTCGGGCGAGTTAGTGGGTGTAGAATTATCTACGTGTCCTGTTTACGCGTCACTTTTTTTTTCCGCTGCGCTTGCTAACTTGACAAAGTTTAGCTTATGGAACATAATCAAATCCGAGATAGCAAAATTTTTTGCTCAAAAGGCGTAGAGTTGCATATAAGAAACCACTTAAACGAAATTTGCACATTCTCCGTGCATGAAGCCAACGAGAGAGCTACATGTTGTTTCGAAGGCTCCGTCTTCAATGGACGTAACACACAATAAGGTCAGTTACATGGAAGCCCAAAAAATTTATGCAATTGTTAACTTAAAAATGTCTTTTGGTGGACAAGAGTAGTTGTAAAGACTTGTCAGTTATTCGTACGTGTAATTAAAACACGAACTTATTAATCGAATAAAAAGGTTACTTTACCACATTTATCGATTATAAGCTATAAAACTCGCGCTCTGAACCGGAAACAACAAACGACAGGAACAGGAACATTTAAGCTTGCAGTGAAAAAAATTGTAAACTTGGATGGCGGAGAGCCTAAGTAACGACAAGTGACCTTGTCTTCCTAAGGGCTACAGTTGTGTTCTAGCCTTGAGGAAGGCAAGTCCAGTTTTCAAAACGTCGGCCCGACACCACCCATGTTTATGGATTTTGTTTCATCGCACTCCAAAGTACCACGGGTAGTTCAATGCACAAAGTGCAGTGCCACTCTTACTTTAAGCTAGATTCACACGCGAGAGCTAAATGCCGCTGCTCCGCGGACCGAATAGTCACGTGATTAGTTTCATGCGGCACAGCAGCGGAGACATCGCATGCACACAGCCGAAGTTGAGCTCGCAGAATCCTCGTGCATACTTTCGACTCTTAAGCTTATGCAGCGCGCTCATGTGGTCATGCAGGCCACGCGCTGTGAATGAAAAACCACCAATCCATCACCGAAACCACCAAAAATCGCTCGCCTCTTCCACTATCACATGAAACACATTCGGTCGTTGCCGCAAAACTTAAATATGTGGATTTTAAACCGGCAGCCTGCTTCCTAGCCACACCAATCCGACTAATGTTCACAGACTTGACGCTGAATCCTCTTGATTGAGAGAGAGCAGACGACCGTTAAACGGAAGGGTATCGAAATAGCGGCGACACATTTCTTTCCGTGCCGCGAGCAGAGGAGAGCGGATGAAGCGAGCACGGCACGTTTCGATGACGCGCACGTCACGTGATGCACCATTCGCTGCGAAAGTTCCTCCCCCGTTCCCTCGTGTGAATCCACCTTTATCGACAAGCACGCGGGACCAATCACACTAACACTAGCAGGCTCGAGAATTTTCCGTGCTAAGAGAATCAACACAGGTCGCCATCTACGTGGGAATGAGAACACGGTGTATACGCGCACAAAAGCAATGAACAAACAACGCATTCTCAGCATTCGAAGCGTGCTTGAGGCGCAATGCGATAGAATGCTTCGAGCTTGTAGAACAAAAGGAAAATGTTGGTTCTTAGCGGAATGTCATGGAAGGATTCACATGGCTGGTGCTGCCAAAAGCAGAAAATAGTACTTCGCAAATGGAAAGCTCATGCGAGGCACGCCGCAATTTCGGTCAGCCGAAGTGCCACAAAGCAGCCCAGAGTAAACAATGGGAGCTGTTCGTGAAGGGGGAAAGCTTTTATGCTTGGAGAGTCTATTATGGTTCCCTACAACCCGCTATAGGAATAGACATAGCCTGACCGTTGGATGGATCATAATAGCAGAGAACAAAAGAGCACGCCGGATTGGCATCGACGAAGCGAGAAATACTGGGAAAAGAAAGGAAGGCGAGGGACGCACAAATCTGAAGCCTACTATTAGAGACAGAGGAAATAGAGCACAAGGAAGTGAAGGCACAAGTGCACAACCGCGAAACATGTTTTCCACAGTTGGTCGCTTTGTGAACTACAAAATAAAGGGGCCGTGGAACTGCACCATTCGGCCTTGCTTTGGATTTCTTCTCTTTAAAGTGTTCATGACGAAACTTCTGCAGACTAACAGGGAATTCAAACGATTAATTTTTTGTGTGTGTTTCGTCACTCTACTCCACCTTGAAACATCTCACGTACTCAATGTGAAACCCTCAAACTTTTTGCAAAAAAAAGTGCAAAATGACTGATGGGTTCTACTGTGTTGTGTTGGGCCTTCTTCGGGGGGCACACATTAATGCCTGTATACATACAAATCAAATTATTTAAGAGTTATCTATCACGTAGACCCCACGAGTGCTGGACTGAGGGGTTCGCCAATTGCATGGGCATGCGCCGCTAGATTTTAGTGCCTGTTTTCTTTCCTTCCGCCACTTCGTCTTTCTCACTAAGCGTTCGAGGTGTACTGAGTTTTTCCTTGTGTCTGTGTTTGAGCTGTGCGTCTTTTGGAATGAATGCTTACCAACCATCTCAACTCTGTGCCACGCAATACTTTTGTAGGTGTGTTTAAAAAATAAACATTTGTTCTTAGTAGTAAATGTACACTCCTCGCAATGAATATTTTGAATGAGTCAGAGATGCGTACTAATATGTTTGAGGGTAATCTTTTGATCTACTCTAGTACACATGAATATTTGCTGTTGGCGCTCTGTACGAGTGATTTTCGTGTTTTGGCTCTTCAGCGTATTTAGGAACCATTCTGCGATGCATTGCAACAACAGTTATACCAAGTTGCAACGGCTGGATATGAAGGAGTTCTCTTCAATGCCATCCGAGACGGAAGAGTGCTTCTTACGCAGCGCAAAGTACTGCTATTTACTAATAGCCGTGCTTTGCTGTATCTTATTACAGACCATCCTTGAAGCTAAGGATTAAACAAGTCTGTCTTTCAAGTGAAAAATGTGCTCTTCATTACTGCGCTGAAAGGAATTACTCGAAGCACCAGTCTCTTATTATGTGCACGTCTACGCAAAGCACTTAACTCGTGTTTTCAGGACTAAAGTTTGACTTCGAATTGCGCAGAAACACGACAAATTTATACGCGAATGCCATGGGTAATACTCTAAACCTGAATCCATATCAGGTGCATGAGTATTAAAAGGTGGTGGGAGTAGTAAAAATATTGAGGCAGCTGCACGCGAGTGGTGCCAAGTTTAAAAGGATCGTGGTGCTGGGCAACCTTACTTGTTTCTTTTTAGTTCCCTTTTTTTACTCTTTTGTTTCTTTCATGTTCGCTTTTGCAATTTTTTGTATTTTCTCCCTTTTATTCCTCTTTGTTTCCCTCTCTTTCCATATCTAGCTTTCTTCCTCTTTTTTGAAACATTATACGCGCCTTTGCCCTTTGAAATGCTCCACACTTGATATCATCATTAAGGCGTTCAGAGAACAAGTGGAAGCAAACTTCTGCTTGGCGCGGACGAGCGCTTAATTTGCTAGAGCTGGCTGTGATAGTTGTAGTTTTGCCTGCGCTAAACCAAAGGACGAAGACAGTATGCGACTGTCTAGCTCCCAAGATTGACCGACACTTGAAAGAAGAGAGCTTGAAATAAATGAGGTTTTATTTTTCTAAAAACAATAATCATAACAGGTGCCTCGAGGTCACTACAGCACAATGTTCATTTCCTGGTTAATCAGATGGCTGATATAACTCGCATGCAGTGAAATGTTTTTTTTTTCTGGGGAAAGCAGCTAGAGTATTTCGTAAGCGAAATCTTCGGTGACGTTTAAAAGACCTCGTGAAAACTGTCGAGCACTGACAAACTGAAAAACCGACAAGGTACTCTGTGCTTTCACCTTAGATGAGACGCAGGTGCGATACATCTTCTGTTTCTGCTCAGCCAACGTATAAAGGAGCATGAAGCACAAACCACGGCTTGACGAGCCACTGTCAAGCCTGATGTCAAAACGGAATGTTTCTCGTTTTTGGTTTTAGTTTCGTTCCACCGCTAGAAGTACTGTTTCGTTTCTGTTCCGGATCGGAAAAAAGAAGTTCCATAACGGTTCATGGTCGTTTTCATCTGAACGCTAAAACTTGAAGTTAAAGTAACAATATAAACATTGGATTTGTCGTATGGTTGCTTGCGCTCCTCTTGTGAAAGGGGCGCAGGTGTAAAACGCGTTTTAAAAGCAAGGCTCTTTATTGTCTTGGGCAGTCCATTCCTCCAGCGTAGCCAGCACTGCATATTCCCTGACAGACAGACAGACAGACAGACAGACAGACAGACACACAGACAGACAGACAGAGGGACAGACAGACAGACAGACAGACACACAGACAGACAGACAGACAGAGAGACAGACAGACAGACAGACAGAGGGACGGACGGACAGACGGACGGACAGACAGACAGACAGACATACAGAGAGACGGACGGGTGGACGGATGGACGAATGGACGGACAGACAGACGGACGAACGGACGGACGGACAAGCAGAGAGAGGCGAACGGACGGACGGACAGACAGAGAGAGGCGAACGGAAGAACGGGCGGACAGACAGAGAGAGGCAAACGGATGGACGAACAGCGAGAGAGGCGAACGGACGGACGGACAGCACGAGAAGCGAACGAACGGATGGACGGACAGAGAGAGGCGAATGGACGGACGGACAGACAGAGAGAGGCGAACGGACGGACGGACAGACAGAGAGAGGCGAACGGACGTTCGAATGGACAGAGAGAGGCGAACGGACGGATGGATGGACAGAGAGAGGCGAACGGACGGACGTATCGACAGACAGAGAGAGGCGAAAGGACGGATGGATGGACAGGCGGATGGACGGACGAACAGACACTTCGCCCTCTCACTCTCATTCTCTACGTGGATATGCTGTGATTTTTTCTCCTACATTTTTTCAGAGAAGTGGGGCTACTATTACAAGCTAGCGCAAAGCAGCCTACTTCTAAGCCATAGTACTTATTTATTTCGTAAATTATTCGCGATTTTTTTTTGGCATGCTCGGTGTTTTGTATCAAGAGAGTGAGCCTAATATTAAAAGCAGCCCCTCATTATGTGTAGTCTCTGATGTGCAAGACGGCCGTCCTGATAAAATAAACAAGCGCCCGAATGTTGGCCAGTGTGACAAGCACATGAAAGTGCAATTGCGTTGATATAAACATATCTAGCTGCCACTGGTCCCGTTTTTTGCCGAAGAGGAACACATCTTAGTTTGACATTCCTACTAGAAGCATGTGGTGATTCTGGACCCTGACATATGCATTATTGTTTACGTTGCGTAAACTCTGTTGTTTCGGAGTGCCATGTTGTTTCGTCGTCCGAAAAATTATTTAAAAAATGTCGATTCTATTCCCGAACGAAGTAATAAATAACGTTACGTTTTCTTTCCGATCAGAAGTATAGTTCTTTTTTTGTTTTTGCTTTTCGTTCTGTTCCGACATATTTCCAAGCGTCATTTTTATTGTATTTTTTCTATTGAGGTCACGTGCTTTCCGGTTCTCTTCACCACTCAAAAAATACCACAACTTCACTTGACGTTACATGCCGTGACGTAACACCAGAATTTGTGACGTCCCATTGACGTCATAAAATCTGTGATCTGAGACGTCATGATGAATTACTATGTTGACGTCACCATGTGGAAGATCTTTTTGCAAGAATTTTCCCCGCGCCGCGGGACCGTTGCCACCGGCAGTCTCATTTCCCGTTTTATGAAAATAGATGGGAGTACGTATCATTCAGTGCACACCATTCCAGAGAATCGGATGGTGAAGGTAGCTCCGAGGCACAACGTCCAAGGGGCACATGTTCCGGACCAGCAACAGTGACAGTCACTCGAGCGTGAAGGACAGACTACCCAAAGTGAAGTTTTCGTGTGTGGTCTATTGACCACACCAAAAAGTGCATGGGGACAGCGTATACGTTGTGCCATGTGCGGGTTGTGACGATGTTAGTGAAACTGTTAACCTTGAAAGGCGTCTCAAACAGCACAATGTCGACATGCAAAAAATAATAATGAAATCCAGTGCTTTAGCTCAGCACGCTTCAGGTGTAAAAACTTGAACCTATCAGCATGGCTTCATCGTACAAAACAGTATCACTACAAGGGACAAGTTGCTATACCCTTTCAATAAAGTCATTTCTTGACCAGCCCAAAGGCCCGTTGTGTTTCTTGTCCCATGCTTCTTCAGGTGGACACACAATCGAGTTGAAGCAGACACGCGTTCTCGCTAAAAAAGAACTGTCACGGCGTGTTTACCTTGAGTCACTTGTAATATGGACTACTCGACGTACTCTGTACAGAAATGATGGCGATTCGCCGTCCCTGTATGCGCGCTGTCGGCGTGCAATATTCAAGCGTACGGGCGTGAGCTGTGCAGACAATGGCATCTGGCGGCCGATAGCATCGACGCACTATCTAGCGACGAGACGCTTCGCGTTGTAGTTGGCCTTTCATATCACTCTCTCCAACGCGCTCTTAGCCAAAACGGCACCTGGGTGTCGCTGCCTAGGCCCATCGTAATTGTGCCTTTTTTTTCTGTACGTAGTGGCTGCGACGGTGCCAGTTCCAGCACTTCGCCTGCGTCATTATTTATGCCGGTTGATTAGTATAACTAAGCGTAGTCAGTCTCGCAAAACCTGATTAGGAGAAGCACACAATATTGAGTTTTCTCAGTTAAGCTTGCCTTTGTCACGTTAGGCCATGTCAAACTCAAATGAGCTTAGTTAAGCAAATGTAAGGGTAACCGAATATAGTCTAGATTAGTTGAGCGCGGTATCGCATAATAAATCGGGCGTAAGTAAGTTTAATTAAGCTCAGTACAGCTTGCTATATTTAGGTTAAGCGTAGAAAAGCTGTGTTGCGTCCAGATGAGTCGAAAAAAGTACACGCGCTGTCAAATGCAATTTGGCATAGCTTTTTATGCTATCGTTCAGTTTAGCCAAGAAAAATTAGCCCAAGTAAGGAAGACATTACCGCGGTCAATGAATGCAAGTCAACTTTCATATGAGCCTAGATGCGCCAAAGCCTACAAAGCACTAATCAGTCCTTGCTGACACTATACCAATAAAGCTCATTTATGTCTAACTAATTGCTGTATTCATGGGAGGTAGTGGTCAAGTACTGCACCAGGGTGGTCAATCCTGCTCTGGTGAGGAAATGCATTACTGGAAAGTGGTCGCCAGTGCGGCCGCACCTTAGACCAGCTCTTTTTCTTTTTAACGATTCCATTATCAAGCGTTTTAAGTAAATATAATATCGGGAATGGTCCGGCAACTTAATTCAAACTTAAGGTAATTGTTGTATGCTAGGCTTCTGCGCTATCTCTAAGTAGAGGGTTCTTTCGCACTTTATTAGCACTGTAAAATACAGGCTGACAGCCAAGCAGCTCTCAACTTCACGTGCATTTCACCTAAGTTAAAAGAAAAGCAATGGCATAAATTCGTACGCAATAAGCCAATTAATGATCTTGTGGTAAAAAAGAAAATACAGAAATTCAAAGTTGAATTGAAACTTAAGCTTCACTTCAGAATAGATGAGAGACTCTAAAGGAGGTAAGCGACGCTAGAGTGGAAACAGTGACCTATAATCTTTCTAGTGTCATCAAAGACGGCGCGATGTAAGTCGGAGGTACAGTCAATTGATAGGACACTGACAACCTACTTCAGGAGACGAAAAATCTCATTAAGAGACGACAAACGATCAGAGCCTCAGATGCAATGATAATGTAGAGCTAGGGGAGCTCTTCAAGTTAATGAATGAGCGCAAGGTAGCCGACATAAGAAGATATGTAATTGAATGGAAAAACTTTATTTACATAAGAAGATATAACATGGAGAAATTCGAGCAAGCTGTAAAAAGTGGCAGAAGTCTCAATGCTGCGAAACGAAACTTGTGCATAGGCAAAAATTGAATGTAGAAGGCAATGTCATAACCAATATGAATGGGATAATTGAAGTGGTGTAGGAGTTTTACAGACAGCTGTACAGAAGCCGAAACAACCAGGATGATATTGAAAGAAGCAACACTAGCCCAGAGGAATTCGACATCATACCAAAAACGACAGGGGAAGTAAGGGAATCCCTAGAAGTAATGCAAAAACGCAAAGCCACTTGTTAGAATGACGTAACAACGGAGCTGCTCAAATTTGGCGGAGTAATTGTGTTAGAAAAACTGGCCACCTTATATAGATGGTGTCTTTTGACGGGAAGAGTACCAGAATCTTGGAAGAACACAAAAATCATTATGTTCCATAAGGAAGGAGTTGCAAGGACTAGAAAAATTACAGACTGACAAGCTGACTGTTCATTTATTACAAACTATTTACAAAAATATTAGCTAATGGAGTTCAGGTGACCTTAGAGCTGAATCAACCAAATGACCAAGCAGGAATTTGTATAGGCTACTCAACAATACACCATAATAATACTACCAATCCGGTAATAGAGGAATGTGCGGAATACATAGCTTTCATAAATTTGAGAAGACGTTTGAGTCAGTTGAGACATCAGCAGGCATTACAAAATCAAGACATCGATGAACCCTACATAAGCATACTGGAAAAAATCTACGGAGGATCCACAGCCACCATAGTGCCCGATTGAAAAAGCGACAGAATATCAATAGAGAAGGGTTCAAGGCAGGGAGACACGGTCTCTCCGAAGCTTTTCACCGCGTGTTTACACGAGACTTTCAGAACCGTCGATTGGAAAGAGTTAGGAATAAGGGTTATTGATGACTCTCTTAGTAACCTTTGATAAGCTGAGAACATTGCATTGATGAGTAACTCAAGAGACGAATTACAGCTCAATATTACAGAAGTGGACAAGGAAATCAGAAGAGTATACGTCTGAAAACTAATATGTAAAAAACATAAGTAACGCGCAACAGTATCGGCAGAAAACAGCACTCTGCAATGTGGAGTAGCACTGGAAGTTCTAATACAACATGTCCACTTTGGACAGTTAGTAACCGCTAAGCTGAGCTATGAGAATGAAATAACTAAAATAGGAATGAGGTCGATGACATTCGGCAAGCATTCTCAAATCATGAATGATAATCAGCCACTAACCCTGAAGAGGAAGGTATACAGCAGCTGCATCTTGCCAGTACTTACCTAAGAAGCAGAACCACGGAGGCTTACAAAGAAAAATCAGCTTAAATTGAGGACGACGCTGCGAGGGATGGAAAGGAAAGTAAAGGGTGTAACCTTAAGAGACAAGAAGACAGCCCAGTGGGTCAGGCAACAAACCGGGATCAACGATATAATAGGTGAAATCACGAAGAAAAAATGGACATGGACCTGGCACGTAGCGCGTAGGGCAGGATAACTGCTGGTAATTAGGGGAACCGACTGGATTCCCAGAGAGCGAAAATGCACGAATGGAAGATGGAAAGTTAGGCGGGCCGATGAGAATGAAAATTGCAGATCCCACGCACAGTGGCCATCGATGATATGCGAAGCATGACTAAGGGAGCTTGATGTGTCACCTTAAAGTCAGCAAACGTTACGAGCCGGATGTAAATGATGCCGGACATTACTTCCATGTCTTGAATATTACTTTTAGACGTGTCATTAACCTTCGTTGTCTATTCACATCACTTGATACCAAATGTGTTATGTGTGCAGCTAGCGAAACGGCGGTGTGCGCATGAGCGTGGCATGTAGTCATGTTGTTTCATGGCACGCATCTCATGATTATCATGCTTGTAGCTGTTATATACCTTCGTCATCCATTCACGTTCCATAATACGAAAATTTGTCTATGTGAAGCTAGTGAAACGGCCGCGAGCGCATCATGAGTGCGGAATGTAGTCATGTTGCTATATGACACGCAAGTCATGATTATCTTATTTGGTCGTGTCATTTACCTTTGTCGTCCTTTCGCGTCACGTAATACCATATTTAGTATATAGAAGCTACCGAAACGGCCGCGAGCGCATCATCAGCGTGGCATGTATACTCAGGTAGTTACATGACACGCACGTCATCAATTTCACGTTAAGGTCTGTCACTTATGTTCGCCATGCAGTCATGTCTTACCATACCAGTTTTTCAACGTGTCATGGGAACAAAACCACCGTAATAGCAACAAGACCATGAAATGTAAATCCTGACATTCGTGATATACACTTCATGATTTTCATGTTATGACTAGTCAGTTATGCTCGAAAGTCATGTTATGTGATACGAATTTTGGTATCGATATTGTTATCGAAATGGCCAGGAGAGCTAGAAGTCCTAGGTGGCTAGACAGACAGACAGACAGACAGACAGGCGGACGGACGGACGGACGGACAGACGGACGGACTGACGAACGGACGGACGGACGGACGGATGAACAGACGAACTGACAGATAGATAGATAGATAGATAGATAGATAGATAGATAGATAGATAGAAAGATAGATAGATAGATAGATAGATAGATAGATAGATAGATAGATAGATAGATAGATAGATAGATAGATAGATAGATAGATAGATAGATAGATAGATAGATAGATAGATAGATAGATAGATAGATAGATAGATAGATAGATAGATAGATAGATAGATAGATACGCTCAAAGTAACCGAAGTTCGCTAAGGAATTCTTCGCATTTAAAACGTTCGCAGGTATAACGTGGTAGCAGAAAGCACAAGACCGGGTTGATTGGCGGATCGTAGGAGAGCCCTTGGCCGTGTAGTGGGAAGTAGTCGGGCTCATAAAGATGTCTAATTACTTTTTTACAGCTGAAGTGCGAAAAGGTAGATTAGGGACTAAAGGGACAAAGAGGACAAGCGCTAACTTCAAAATGAAAATTTATTGCAGAACACTGAAAATATATACCTCTCACATGGCATCATAATCATATCTATAGATGCACAAAAGTAGAGAGAAAATAAAACTAAGCAGCAGGAAATTTCGCATAGAAAAAAATTGGCAGCATATCCACGGAGTGAATGATGGAGAGTGGGGCGAAGCATTCGTCCATCCATTCGTTCTTGCTTCCGTCCATCCATGCGTCCGTCTGTGTGACTGTCCATGCGTCCATCCGCCCCTCCGTGCGTGTGTCTGTGCATGCAACCACCCCTGCGTCCATTCATGCGTCCATCCATGCATCTGTCTGTGTGTCTATTCGTCCATCTATTCAGTACTCCAAGTACCACCATCTCGCATCTTTTCATCATATATTCCCCATATAGAAGCACCGCCATCCAGCGGACATTGCAAGGACTAAACGAGAGGTGGCACACGCACACTTTCTTACGACTTGTGCTTCGGGTCTACTTCCCACCTTTAACCACCTCGAGTTCATGGTATATACTAGTTTTTTGCCCCGCCGCGGTGGTCTAGTGGCTAAGGTACTCGGCTGCTGACCCGCAGGTCGCGGGTTCGATTCCCGGCTGCGGCGGCTGCATTTCCGATGGAGGCGGAAATATTGTAGGCTCGTGTACTCAGATTTGGGTGCACGTTAAAGAACCCCGGGTGGTCAAAATTTCCGGAGCCCTCCACTACGGCGTCTCTCATAATCAAATGGTGGTTTTGGGACGTTAAACCCCACAAATCAATCAATACTAGTTCACTGTATTCATGGCACTCCGGCCCAGTGCTCGCTAAACCTTTCTAAAAACAAGGAGGTTACGCCCAGCGAGTATAATGTAGCAACCCTTTATTGTCAGATAGTGCTCAATGTACATGCTAATGGCTGCTAATGAGGATCGCAGCGTGCGCATTAACTAAAAGTCTAATTTGCCAGTCTCTCATTCCTCATTAGCAGCCATTGAGATGTACACTGAGCACTATTTGTTATAGTTCAACAATGCACAGAAAAAATCTCTCACCAGCACCACTTTGGAGGTCTAAATGTAACAATTGTTACAAACTATGACGGCTACGAGGGACGAACGGGTGGCGCTATAAGGAGCTTCGCCCCTAAAACCACGCGCCAGTAAGTTCAAGTAATCTAGTTCTTTTTTGTTCGCGGCAATAGGAAATCGAAGCTTGCTGACGCAGCTTCGATTTCCTATTGCCGCCGCCTCAATGTGTAACCTAGTATTATCGTTAAGGGGAGTAGCCAACAAAGTTATTTTACCACACACCGATATCCATTTGCATGCATTCGTCTGCCTGGCTTTTGGAGCACAGACGCTATTCGAAAACTCGCATGACGCCCATACGCAAACGCTACACCCGCAACAACCACTAACTCCGTGTACGCTATTCTAAAACTCCTTCATGCATCGACCTTTGAAATAGTTGAAGTTGCTGAAATATATATCGACACCACATGCGGTGACTGCGTGCATATGCGGTATCAACAAGCACATTCTTAAACCCTGGTACTCGGTAAACACTCCTTCAATGCGTCGTCAAACGCGACGAAAAGCGCAACGCAAGTCGTGCTATGAATGGCTACTAAAGGAAATACCTCTTTTCACTGTGAAGTGCTAAGTGCCAAACATCAGCCAATTCTATGTGTGTAGTTGTAACTGCATTTTATTATGCAGTTTTAAGCGTGATCGTATCGAAAGTGTAATTGTACTGTAATATATGTAATTGTATTGTCCTCTCTGTTACGAACCTCCTTGAGAGTTCACAGCATTACTTATTAAAAGGTAAAAAAACAGCAATTGACATTAGTAACCTGAACGCCACGTCCCGGAGTGGTGGTCAAGTGGCTAAGGTACTCGGTACTGTACCTCAGGTCGCGGGATTGAATCTCAGCTGCGGTGGATGCGACAGAGGCGAAAATGCTCTAGGCTCGGGTGCTGAGATGTGGGTGGATGTTTGGGTGCACCCTAGGGTACACGAAACTTCCGGAGCCCTACACAAGCCACGCATAATTTCACTCTGACGTTTCCAGACAGCGACACCACCCTGCTAAAAAGAGCACTATGACGAAAACAAAAGGCGCAATCGTGTAGCTTTGCTCGTGGTTTTCACGGCGGTGTATAGTGGACCAAACGCCCGCTAATCATTGTCGCATACTTTCAGGTCAGGGGTTCGACTCGTAGCACCTAAATGATTTTTGACGTCTTCTTGTCTTCTCTGCCGTCTGGTGAAGTTCATTTCTTCGACGCATTTGCTTGCCCAAAATACGTCATGAAAGCCTTAGTGGACCCCGGCATAGAAAACGTTCGTGTTAAAAACGAGGGTTCTGCCCAATGCGAGACACTGCATCTTGCTGTATGTGACCATGTCGGGGAGCTGCGGTGTTTTGTGGTTCCTTTAAACGGCAGCAAATGATGTCGACCTTGGCTACCACAAACTTCTCTGTGGCACTGAATGACGTTCAATGTGCGTATGATCAAACAAGAGACTGCTCTTTCCCTGACATAAGCCGAACTCCCATCAAAGGGTTCTATTTATGTTGCATCCTGTGGAAGGGAAGGGGTGGTGCGGCTTGGTCGGGGGTATTTGCGTTTTCCACCACCTTTCATGCGACCGTAATTGCGTTAGAAAAAAAAAGAAGGAATCGAAAGAGTGTTCATTGCATGCATTTCTAAAGTACGTGCACGGAGTTTAATAGATCCTCAAGAAAACACGTAACAAAAAACACTCGTGCTTGCCTTATTCTTGGATTGCCTAAGCGCAACTGTATTTAATACTTATACCTCATATTCTGATGAGTAACTAGCGTAGCTTTATTTCTCTCTATGTGATCGCGATCACATAATTTGAGTTGGTTATTTTAGGCAAAGGCACGTTCTCCCTTCGTCTGTTTCTTGCCTAAAAGAAAGCATCTATTATCAGTTTCTACATTGATTTTTCGTATTTATTTTCCCCAGCTGTAAAAGCCCTGTTTAAGTGCTAGCAGCATCGGAGAATAAATACTTTAATAAATAAATAAATATTTCATAAAGTGGCTTCCAGCATGTCCGGCACCATCAACCAGCCGCAGTTTCCTCTTCTTATTTTTTAATATATTTAAGTGGTCACGCTACTCGGAATCGACCCTTTCAAGAGCAGCAAAAAAAAAAGAAACCAGTTCCTGTTAGTTGTATTATTTTGCAATTTTTTTCGTTTTTGGCCCTACATTTTCGAAACGTCTTGACCACAGCTATTGGTCTTATCGCCACTGCTCTCGAAGTGGTAAAAAGTATAGAAAAAGATCTTGAGCACCTCAGCCACGACAAAGTGCTGTTTTGTCAAGCAATAATGACAATCATATTTAACATACAGTTTTGCGTACATGTTATGTAGTTAGGTTAAACAAAAATGATAAAATATATAAATGGAGGACCAAGAGAACAAAATGACAATAATAATGCATGACAAAGCCAGTAAGTGAAATAGGACACAAATATACAAGATCTACGAGAAAAACTAAAATTTCAATCCTGAATAGAGTTCATGAATGCAGTGTTGCAGCTGTATTTGCGCTTACAGGATTTTATGCATTCACTGATCTGTGAATAAATGATAAATGAATAAATAAATATATCAGAAGATGACTACCACCTGTAAATTGTATATTTGCTACACCTGTGGTCGGCTCGGCCATCGAGCGGACGTGTGCCCGAACCCTGGAGACGTTATCTGCAGAGGCTGCAGCGTGCCGAACCCCGAAAAGGAACACCGCTGCACACCAACATGCAAGCTTTGCGGAGGAACCCACCTCACTGCCGACAGGGAATGTAAAGAACGCTACCACATTCCATACGTGGTGCGCCGACGACGATGGGAGCGAGTACACTCGACGCGACACAACAGTTACGATGCAATGAACGAGTTCAACCCAACCACTGACGACGACCAGGCCTCGAAGCTTTTTACAGATGGTCGATCCGATGGCAGCCGATCCCAGTCCCGATCCCGGAGTCGTCCAAGGAACCGCGCAATGCGTGTATCGAGGTCCCGGAGCCGCCCTCGGACCCACTCCCGCAGCGCGCGAAGTGGGACCCCAACCAGATCTATATCGCGAGGCTACTCCAGGTCTCGTTCTGGTTCACGTCACGGTTCCCGTTCAAGTTCCCGGCACGGGTCACGCTCCGGCTCCCACTCAGGTTCCGGGCCTCATGCCGGTTCCAGGCCTCACCCCAGTCTCACCGGGGTCTCGCGTCAACGATCGCCTAGCCCATCGGCACCACCATCGCCAGGCAACGTCAGCAAGAATAAGCGGGGAACTCTCACTTGGGCGGACGCCCGTCCGGAGAAAAGGAAACACTACATCACAGGTAGGGTCGGGTTCACTCCCAGAGCATGATACACACAACACCTCTGAGATAGCGATCTTAAAGCACGAAAATGCGATGATGAAAGAAACAATACGCAAACTCACAGTCGCAATTGCCGAACTAAAAACTGACAGAAACGCACGCGCTGCTATGCCCCCAACCGACAACGACGACAATGCAGTCACTCCGTTGCAGCCGCAACCCGTAGGCGTTGGTAACGACGACGGCGAGAGCGCACCCAAGAAACGCGCGGTCGCCCACGACCAGCCAGCTTTAAAGGAAGAGTTAGACGACATTAAGAGCACGCTATCGGCGATTAAGGAAAGCCTTCGCTTTCTTGGCGAAAGCATGGCTCTCGTGCAGTCTACTCTCGCGGTACACGGTAATCGTTTGGGCCAAGTGGAGCAATATCTTGATCACGTCGTCGCCCCTGCCGTTGCCGCGGATAAGCCGTTGTCGCAACGTACAGCCATGCCCAGTCCGTCGCATCACGCGGCCCTTATGCACCCGCCGGGTGCTCAGGCCAACTCCTAAATGCTTCAAGATGGCCAGGCCAATTGACGAGTTGCGAATCTGGCAATGGAACTGCAGGAGCTTCACCCACAAGAAAGCTTTCCTGCAGCAATACCTCCGTAGCCACGAAGCCAAACCTCACATCATGCTATTACAAGAGACTGTAGTACCAACCGCCACGTTTTCCGGATACCAGTGGTTGCCCGGCCCCTCGGGAGGACGCGGTATCGCCACCTTGGTCGCTAACAAGATTACCTGCACAGCGCACAGTCTCAATGTGCCCGAAATTGAGCACGTTATGGTCGAAATTCTCCCCGGAAACATATCACAACAAAGCGTATACATGCTCAATGTATACAGTAGTCCCAGCCACCATAGACACAGATTCACACGCTTGTTCCAGAAAGCTGTCCGCCTCGCGGGGCCTAACCCGCTAGTGATTGCAGGCGATTTTAACGCTGCGCATAGCGCCTGGGGCTACACGTACGACAAACCCAAAGGTAACGAGCTTTGGAAAAGTGCGAATGACATGGGCCTTGTTCTCATTACGGACAAGGCCTTCCCCACTCGCACTGGTACGTCCACGCGAAGAGATACTACGCCGGATCTATGCTTCGTCAAGAATATCTCCGACGCCCACTGGCCCAACCTCGCGGTAGATCTCGGTAGTGACCACTTCATATTGGCTGTACGCCTCCCCACAGTAAGCAGGAAGACCAAGTCGTACACGTGGGTCGACTGGGACCTCCTTCGTAAGACCCGCGCAGAACGACCTCCTCCCGATACCCCACCGAGCCTCGAAACGTGGACGGCCCAGCTCAAAGCTGATGTAAACAAGGCAACGAAAACTATCAGCACAGACCTTCCAACCGAAAGGATGGACAGTCGTCTCGCCCACCTACTAGAGGCCACACAGTCTCTATTGGCCCGGTGGAAGGGCCAGCGTCTTAATCGGAGGTTACGCAAACGCATATCTCAGCTGAACAAGACCATGATGGATCACTGCCGCATCCTTTCAAAACAACAGTGGGACGAAATTTGTAATTCGATTGATGGTCAGGTTCGAAATGGCAAAACGTGGAACTTACTCAAACACCTCCTCAATGAAACCAACACCCGCACAAATCAGCGTCATTCGATCGTGAAGATGCTTCATCAGGCTAACCGAACAGTGTCACCGGAAGATGTTGTCAAGAACCTCATGGAAAAATATCTCCCGCTCCCCACGGGCCCTGTGACCCCTCACCCTGATTACTCTGGCAGCGACAACACTAACTTAGACGCCGAGTTCTCTATTGAAGATGTGCGCCGAGCTCTCCATGAGCTCAATGGCCGCTCAGCCCCTGGCCCCGATGGCATCACCAACAAGCTCCTACGCAACCTGGACGATTCTTCCGTCACTTACCTCACTGACACTATCAACGAGATATGGAAAAAACGTGAGATACCCGATGCTTGGAAACTAGCTCACATGGTTCTCATACCCAAACCGGGAAAGGCGCCGAGCCTAGATAACCTACGCCCCATATCTCCCACGTCGTGCGTGGGCAAAGTGGCTGAGCACGTCGTCCTCAACAGGGTTGGTCGATACCTCGAAGATAACGACTACATCCCGCACCACATGATTGGCTTCCGACCAGGGTTATCCACTCAAGACGCCATGTTACTCCTAAAGCATCAAATTCTAGATGGCGGAAACACTCGGGACACTCGTGCAATACTCGGTCTCGATTTAGAAAAGGCCTTCGATACCATAACGCACTCGTCAATCTTGAAAGCGATCGCAGCCCTCGGCCTAGGTCGTCGATTTTACTACTTTATCCGCTCTTTTCTCACTCGGCGCAGAGCCGTCCTCCGCGTAGGAGACCTAGTGTCGAAAGAAGTGGAGCTCGGACAGCGGGGCACTCCTCAGGGATCTGTCCTCTCACTCACGCTCTTCAACCTCGTGTTGATTGGGCTTTCTGAACGACTTTCAAAAATAGACGGGCTAAACCACACTATCTATGCGGATGATGTAACCATATGGTGCTCCACAGGGTCGGATGGCTTCATTGAGTCCGCCCTGCAAGAGGCTATCGACATCACCGAGTCTTACCTCGACCACACCGGTCTCAGGTGCTCACCTACGAAGTCGGAGCTGTTGATATATTTGCCCAAACGCCGGGGTGCCAAGCCCAAAGGGTGGAAACCTCCGGCGGAACGCAATATCACCCTCCACACCAGAGATGGTCGTACTATACCCAGGGTAGACACCATCAAGGTCCTCGGCATGATCAACGAATCCCGCGGAACCAACACCCAAACAGTACACAAGCTCAGGACTAAGACTGAGAATGCCATACGACTCGTACGTAGAGTAGCCAACAGGCACCATGGCCTCAAAGAAGACAACCTGCTGCGTCTCGTACACGCATTTGTTTTGTGCCATTTTACGTACGTTGCCGCTATACACAAGTGGCTACGTGCTGAGCGCGATCAACTCAATGCGCTTAATCGCAAGGTGGTCAAACGAGCCCTTGGCCTCCCTATCACCACTCCAACGTACAAACTCCTCGAGCTTGGCGTACATAACACGCTAGAAGAGATCGCCGAAGCTCAGGAACGTGTGCAATTGACCCGACTCACTACAACCAAGGCGGGCCGCCATATTCTGCGCGAGCTCGGCTTCTTCTCCTCGAGCACCAGGGACCCCCCAGAGTTGACTCTAATTCCCCGTGAAATCCGCGACCTTATTACGATCGCTCCCATACTACGAAATGTACACCGTGAATACAA